>NW_011499905.1:1079324-1096691 GCF_000495115.2 Populus euphratica | reverse complement strand
GTGTAGTGCACCGTCATTTAGAAACATAGTGTAAACATGTTCTAAAAAAAATATTTTTTTTAAATTATTTTTTTGTGTATTTTGAATTGTTTTGATGTGATTATTTTAAAAATATTTTTTATTAAATAAAAAAAATATTTTAATATAAAAAATATTTTAAAAAATAATTACAATCACGCTTTCAAATTTTCATTAACCATCCAAGTTTCATGATGATGCATCTTAACATCACATCATACAGTCTATATTTGGTTTAACGGCACATTTTGCTCTTGCGATTGTTGTGAAATGAGGCTTGCGCTTTTAATTTCATCAATGTTATCCTTGAATTATGGTAGTTTAAGTATATGTTGTCCCTTCTTTTGATTTTATCGTCAGTTTTGACTAAAGATTCTTTATAAAAAACTCATACTTTGATTTTTTGAACTGAGATTTTTCATTGATGCTAAAGAAAATTCAATCCAATTTCACAAAAAAAAAAAAAAAAATTGTAGCCAAAAGGCATATTTGTTTATTTTATAGACAATAGAAATTGAATAAAACATTAAAAACAGAAAATAGGCTGCAATTATCTTTGAAAAATCTGAGAGTTCTGAAGAGGTCATATGAAATTACATGAGTAATTTTAGTACGGTTCGTTAGATTTCTGTGTATATAATTTCTAAAATTAAGCTGCTTTTAATTTAGCTAGGTATAAAGCATTCGCCATGCAAATACTTGGAAAATCATACTAAAAATAAGCAAATAAATTTATATGATATTTTAGATCCCGACAAAAATTGGAATCATTCCAAATCATTTTCTATTTTTTACAATTTTGCTAATGTTTAATGTTTATGATTAAAAAAAATGCTTTTTTGAAATAATTTTTTAAAGTAGACTATTAGCACATATTGAGAATCCTAACTCAAAGTATCAAATAAAGAAATTTTTTTAAAATAGTTTTTGATCAATAATAAAACTCAAATAAGAAAAAGACATTATTTGTTCCAAATAGGTAGTTTAAGAACAAAATTGATAAAATTAATAGTACAGACCTCATTTGACGGCAACCCCAGTAGTTTTGGGTGACAAAATGCCATTAAACCATCTTTATTTGTCCGAAACGAGGTGGTTGCCGACGAACTATCACACACAAAAGCAGCCACTCCAAACAATATGGTCGGTGAAGAGAGGATTCAATCATCTCGTCCCAGATGTAGGCATACACAATTCAAAAACCTCGGGCATATGCATTTAAACATCATGAAAAGGGCAGATTCCAAACATTTTAATCTCGTTTAACATTCATAGCAAATAACTTATCACGCATGTAAATTTACACAGAACAGCTCTGAAAAGATACAACAGAGAGGAGCATCGACCGAAGAGAAAGGTCTGCACCATTTGGAAAAGATATGAGGAAAAAGTTACAGCATTCAAGGAAACCAAAACTCTACAAACCATCTAAAGCACAATTAGAAGATACTGTTATACTGACTGGTGAGAGAATCCCTGAGATTTGAGTAAAGACCGTAAAGCGAGTACTGTCGAAGGTTTTCCACTTCGTACCATGAGTTTAGAGCAGAAAAGTGTTTGTCTGTGCCAGAGAATGCCAATTGTATCCCAAGGCTGCAATCAACACTACCTCCGTTCTTTTTGCAACTGGATGTTCTGATTGCACAATCCTGATTGTTGAGGCAGACAAATTTTGAGTTTCCTGAACATTTAGCGCAGCCATCCCTTTTCCAATATAAGTTCTGTAGCCTTCCCTTCTTAAACTCAAGCACCTGCATTACAGAAATTTAATGGGTTCCTGATGATCTTATGAAGCTAAATCGAGATCATAATGGGTCCTGGATCGTCTCTTACCAGAGTGAAGCTTGTCACAGTGTATGTACTGTTTGCAACAAAAGCAGGGAGAGACCTTGCAGCATATTTTCGACCGGCAAATGCAACCATATACCCACCATAATCGCCCTGCAAAGCACCAATTAAAAAGGGGGATACAGTAAACTGAATAAAAGTACTCTCGAGCTTATAGCCAGTGCAGCTATGGATACCTCGGTTGATACCGGTCACCAACAAAAGGGGATACAAAAAAAGAGATTGAAAGCCACTAGTACCATCACTTATAACCAGCCTTATGGCTACGGTACCTAGGTTGCTACCATGCATGACTTGATAAACATGCATATTGCTATCAACAAATTAATATTCACTGTGTGAGATTGCAGGTAAGTTATTTGCTATCTGGTGTAAATATAGATAAATGAATGTGGATTTTTATGGAGAGGTTATCAGATAATATTCATCTGTAAAGAGCTCAATTCAGATCTCAGCTAAAAAAACTAGACATTCCTGGGAGAATGAATTTTAACTACAGGTCCATTGAAATAGTCTGCTCTTAGTCAAAATTTAGTAGTCTTTTGATTTTCAGCTGCTAGTTTTTCATTTTAGGTGAGGAAGAGTAAGGTACATAGGAGTTATAGTGACAAAGGTTAAACAGTTGTTACAGTTGCAACATGTGTATTGTGGTGAAAGACGTTTAAAAATGATGCTTCGTCATGGCAATGAAAGAGATTATTTATTTCCGAGTGCGAACGACAGTCTATCTTGTAGGCACGCTAGACTCTGGTTTTGGTTTGTGTTAAGATAACATCTCACTGGAATCTAGAAATACTCATTGTTTATTATAGTTCTAAAACAAATAAGCAACACATGAACTCTAAGAGTATATACATTTGTTTCTTTCAACTTTTGTCTCCAGATCTCTCACTGCACCCTTTACTCCATAAACTCAATTTATCTATAATTTTCTGACAATTGGAAGAACGTGAATTAATCTTAACACTCCTTAATGAACATTTTCAACACTTCAAGCTGATTATAAGTAGGCAAAAGGCACAGATACCTTGTTTATTTAATTACTTTAAATAAAATCTTCTTCTATTTCTACAACCCAGGTAACTCTTTGTCAGCATTTTTCAACTAAATGCCTGCTCTAGCTGTAACAACTATTTCCCAACAAACTGCCGAATCCTGCATTTTGTGGGAGTCTAAGACACAACACATTAAGGAAAAGATTTCAATTGTTCTTGGCCGAGCAAGAATGAACAGTTCATGTTCATGGCAGATATAAATGGACTTAATTAGCACTAAAGATTAATCAATTAAAAAAGAAACTGATCTATGGGATGGGCACCATCAATGTTTTGAATCCAGTCGAGGGATAAAACCAAAATTGACTTAATTTAAAATATCCAAATAAAAAACAACAGAAAATTAAAGAACGCATACAAAGAGAGTCCCACAAAGCATACAAAGAGAGTGGGGGTTCAACTAACCGGAGAGAAAGATGAGGTGTTGATGGTGAGGAGAGAGATCTCGTCGACTTTAGGTCTAAAAACTGAGATCTGAGAATTCTGGCTAGTAAGAGAGAGTCTGCTGTCACAGGGAGACAACTGTAGGGTACTGTTGAAGAAGAAAGCCGTCCTCGACGAAAAAGCGATAGAAAAAGTGAAGCCATCTGATACCTGTACAGTGGTGTCTGCACAGGGTGAGTAGACATGGTTCGTGTTGTCTGATTGTACAGGCAATATAGTTGATGATGTTATTGTTACGAGGAATAAAAGTAGAGGTTTTAGCACTCTTGTCAACGTTGTCATTCTGTTCTCAGGCGGTTGCTTTGGTCGGGTGTTTTGTGGTTTTTAGCTTTTTATTAATTTTTTACTTCGCAAGAGAGAGAGAGAGAGGGAGGGAGGGAGAGGGAGAGAGGGAAGGAATCTCTTGCTGGAAGGAGGATTGGGCTGCATTGGCCTGGGCATACTTTGATGGCCCAAATTAAACTTAGTGGGCTATTTTTCGGACTCTCTAGCTCGCCCTCCAAATTTGACAAAAACTCTTTATTAAGGCCCGTTTGATATTGTTGCAGTTATTATTATATATTGCCGCACTATTTTTTATTTTTTTTCATGTTTCTAGGTATTAATCTTTTCTACCATCGCTATTTATTTTCTATTTCTTAAAAATTGTTTCTCAAAGTTTTAGGAACAAAAAAGAAAACAGTAAATTGATCCGGTTAATAGCTATGTGAAGTGGTTAAATTTTCTATTATATTGTGTAAAGTGAAAGTTTTTCTGCTTTCAGAATGTGAAAATTACAATTCTCTCTAATTTTAGTGTAGTTATCATGGGCTCAGCTTAAAAGACAGTTTATATCTATATTATAGGCTGAACCTTAAAAAAAAACATCTATAATGCCTAGAAAAAATACGTATCTCACGTAAGCACAATTTAAAAAAGAGATCAGTTTAAATGTAATTAGTTATATTTTGGTTTTTATTTTCTTTGTAATTTTAGATATAAAAAAATCTTTTTCAAGATTTATTATATTTTTATTAACATAAATATTATGTAAAGAGTTCCTATATTTCTATTAATATTAATGTTTATATAAAAAATATTTATCACTTATTAATACATATGTTAGAGATTTTTTTTCTTATTAAAACTATTAGAAATATTTTAACCCCTTCTTCCTAAAGACACACTCATGAACCATAAATACACCATTAATCATTTAAAAATGTGGATTTTCAATCTCTATTATGTAATATATATTTATTTTTAGATCTTTTTTCTAACATAATACTATATTTTCTCTAAAATAGATAATTACTTAGGTATTAGAAAGTCCTAAAATTCACCATAAAAATATGTTTTATAGGTATATCAAGCATCAGTTATTTTAACTAAAAAGAATGCATTAAATTATTATAATTTAAAAATTAACTTCAAGATATTGAAATTTTTAAAACATATATCATGGAGTATTGTTATTTACAAAGATACTGATGGTTTTTACATGGAGGTTAAACTTAATAACCTTTGACTTACAATACACTTCCCATTGACCAAAAAAAAACTAAGATGTGAAGTGATATCGTGTTCAAAAAGAAAATTTACTGTGGGCTTTAATAGTGTTGTCACGTTTTAGCCCTTGAGCTATATATATATATATGGAGGCTGGGATGTGATGGAAGAGGGTTTTTGTTGGTTTCTTACATCACTACCCCTCCTCATTTTTCTCCTCCTCTGACATCTTGATTCTCAGCAGGTCTTGCAAAGTTCTCATTAATCTTTTCATGCATTGAATCACGCCAAATGTTAAGATATTGTTTAGGCACAACGATCGCTGATTGGTAAACAAAATCGGTTTGTTCTAGCTTCTTGCAGAGTTCATAAGTGAGGCAGGTCTGTGTTTTTACCTTTCACCTTTTCATTTTCTTCACTCTTTCTTCTATTTTAATTTCTCCTTTTGAATTATAAATTAACCTTGCGAGATTTGCATTTTTTTTCAAAAATCTTCTTTTGTTTTTTCCGTCCTGGCTCTATTGTTCTGTTGCTAGAATCGACTGTAAAGTTGAGTCCCAGGCCGACCCAGAAGAAAAGCTTCTCATCAGTATCAGTCGGGACCTCGACTTTTCAAGGACTTTTAAAGCTTCTACTGCATCTTGTGACTGTAGTTGTGTTATTTTTTTTTTTTTTTTAAATTAACGTGGGTGTCCGGCCAGTTTGCGCGCACCACGACTAATCCCACGGGCCCTGAAGTTAACGACCATGTAAGCTTCCAGTGGCCATCATATGAGCAACCAAGGACTCGAACTTGAGACCATAGAGGAAACAAACCCCTTGATCTCAAGTCCTTATCATTTGGCCACCACCTAGATAGTTGTGTTATTATTATAAGCTGGAGTGGTGGCATGGATGGTTTCTTTGCACACCTAGCAGGCAAAGGGCTGAAGAATGGCGGTGGTTGTAGTGCTATTAAATTTAATTGTTTTATATTTTTAAATTATTTTAATGTGACAATATTACAAATAATTTTGAAAAAATATATATATTATTTTAATTTATTTTTAAAAGAAAGGATCCTCAAAGAAAAATGAAGATAAGAAAGGTTTGAGCGGGCCGAAAGTTCTAGGCAAATAAGTGTACCCCATAAAAAATGAAATTATGTTATGCAAGAAGAACGCTCAAGGGTCCGAGCAACAAACACCAATACAAGAAAAGTCCAATTCTAAACATTCTCGTCACCATCTTTTAACAAAAACCTAATGATATTCAAACTGTATTTACCAATATTTTTAATATTAAAAAAGAAATAGACATAAAAATTAAAGAGAAAAAACGATATTTGCAACAACAAACAAAAACCCCGATAAGAATTCCTGTTGTTTCTCTGATAAGAATTCCTGTTGTTTCTCTCTTTTTATAATTATATATTGATAATCACAGTTTAATTATCATAAAATTTTCATATTTTAAGTGTATCGAGGGACTCAAGTCTCTAGGTCTGCCATTTGCGGTTGAAGGATGTCCCGAATCTGCCGGTGACTAGACAAGAATGAATGATGAAGACAGATTAATAAACATATGTGAAAACGCTGCCAGTCATCCCAGAGAAGCAGTAGTTCGTGAGAAGCAGAATCCCACCGCAGCCTCACAACATACAGAAAAATGACACGACTGATATGGCTACGGGAGGAGCGGCAACAACCACCAGCCAGTCACCCCTTGTGACATCCTTAACCTGACATGAGGAGTATTTTGAGATCGCCTGCAACTGAGACAGAACAAAGAGAAACAAGGAGGAAGAATCTTTAAATTTTGCATGATGCAGGTGCTTACCACTATCGCCAGCCTCATTCATGGTAATTGCCTGTGATATATATAACAGTTAGCAAACACCACAGATCGACAAGAAACAACTCTTAGGCTCTGTATACCTTCCTGTGAGAAGTAATGGCTGACCTTACTTGAATAAAATAGTAAGCAAGAATGCATATATATTATCAACTTGGATCGTGCGTTGCACGCACACAGAGAATTACATAAGATTGTAGGAGTGTTTTAAATCTACTAATCATATCATGACTAGCGTAAATCTAAGGCTATGAGAACCGTCGAGCTTAAAAAATAAGTTAATAGACTGATAGAAGATTTGAAAAACGTATGTATTCACATGCATTGCTCGGCTCGGATTGCCCTCTCTTTACTACAAAGCCCAAGTACATCTTCCCTTTATTAAAACTCTGACAATACTCTTTTATCTATCCCATCTTACCATTGACTTTTTTAAATTTATGACACCCCAAATAGACAATTAATTTCTCTTGCCATAGCCATGGCTGACCAAACCATTAGCACTACACATATCCAATTCTAATTCCAATTCCAGCTTCTCCCTTCAATATTCCTTGAGGACATGAATAGCACAGCAGGGGATTCTGGATTTCTTGGCTCTAACAACATTGGTGGATTTGGCTATGGCATCGGTATCTCTATTGGAATCCTGGTGCTGATTACAACAATCACTTTGACTTCCTATTTTTGCACGCGAAAACAACTGGCATCGGTGCCAACACAAGCAAGAAATGTTGCAGATCAGCAGCTGAACCAGCAGAACTTTGTCGTCGATATAGGGCTTGATGAGGCCACTCTAAATAGCTACCCTACACTGCTGTATTCGGAGGCCAAGCTACACAAGACAGGCTCCACTGCTACATGCTGCTCCATATGTTTGGCAGATTACAAGAACACTGACAAGCTCCGGTTGCTGCCTGATTGCGGGCATCTCTTTCACCTCAGATGCGTTGACCCGTGGCTGAGGCTGCACCCAACTTGTCCAGTCTGTAGAACATCTCCATTGCCTTCACCTCTAGCGACTCCTCTGGCTGAGGTGGTTCCACTGGCAAGCAGGCGGGAGTGACCAATATAGTGAAGGAAAAATGATGTTTAGTCTTTGGGTACCTTCTGGACGCTGCAAAACCATCACATCTTACCGGATCAGCTCCAATTATTCTTTTGTTTTTGTAGTTTTTGAAATAAAATTTATGATGTACACCTGATTGGGATATATGCATGCGGGTAAAATTAAGAAAGTTAAACATATCGAATATGAATTTTTGTTTTGTGTCTGTGTTTAATGATTGATGGTAAAAGATGTAAAACCTGCAAACAGACTTTTGAAATGGAATTTAAAGGGTTCTAGATGGTTATGTCAATAATTTAAAAAAAAAAACTATAATAAATAAGAAAATAAATTTTAAATTTCAATAACAAAAGTCTTTGTTCTTATTTTTATTCGGAGATTTAAAAGTATTGATCTCATGTAAAAAATAAAAATTATAAACCATTTATTTAAATAGTTTAAGAGGTATTTATATCCCCTAAACTTTATTATTTTTTCTAAAGATGAGAGGCTAAAGAGTTATTTTTTCATAATAGTATTAACGAAGGCTAAATATCTCTTATATAATATTAATAAGAACAAAAAAATATGACAAGTCTTTTATAGATTTTTTATATACTTATAGGTGAGGGAGACAAATATCTATAATATTAATATTTTATGTTAAAATCATAAGAATAAACAAACAGAGTTTTATAGCCCAATATTAGACTTACAAAAATATTCAGACATTTAGCCCTTCGCTCACCATCAAGCCTACAGTAATTGAGTATGACAATAAGTCAAACTCATGCAAAAATAGGCATGGCACATAGCCAAGCTCAAGGTCGATGGGATTGCTAGACTCATGCTCAAATGAGCTTGACGTACAACCAAGCCTAATGGTGTTGGGTCTAGCAGCTCATTAGACTTATATTTGCGCAAGCCTAACAAATAGTTAAACCCAAGGATATTAGGTTTGTAAGATCATCAAACTCATGTTCGCTTGGCTTTAGCACATAGTTGAATTAAAGGATGTTGGATTTGAATACTCGTCAAACTCATGTTTGTTTAGGGTTAACCCATAGCTGAATCCAAAGATATTAGATTCGGCAACTCACCAATTTTATGTTCTCTTGGACTAAGTGAGTAGTTGAACTCCAAGATATTGAGTTTGGTAGCTTGCTAGAATTATATCTAATTGGACTGAGCCCGTACCTATAGAGGCTAGGGGAGCTCAAGATAGCCTATGTTGTGTTAAAAGATAATATAATAATTCAGATCCTTTAATTGAACTCTACTGAGAGAGAGCTTCATCTTGCTTATGATGAAATGGCTTTCATGAAGCAGGTAAGGATTGAACTTTTTAACGACAAAGAAAAAGCCTAAAACTCTTATGCAATGATAAAAGCTTTGAGGAATTTTTCTAAGGAGTTCCAAGAGATGTTTGAAAGGTCTGTAACATTAACTAAGATACTTGAGGATAAGACTTTCCTTGTTATGTTCAACTTGTATTTCTTCAACTTATCAAAAGGAATTTAGATAGACATTAATGATGCTTTTCATCCAATCCTTATGCCTGACTTTGTTGGTGTCTTCCTTGTCAGGATTCCAACTACCCAACACAGAGTATACCTTGCTGGAGAGACTTTTCTTGATGTTAAGGCCTTAGCCTCTCCCCCACCCCTATTAGCTTTATACCTAAGCTTGGTCATATGAGGTTTTTAATCATGTAATGAATATTTTTATTTTATTGAATATGGTATTTTATTCATTTATATAATGTTTTCTTTGAGAAATTTTTTTTGTTAAACTTGTTAAGTCTAGATGGATTCAAAATATATACTTGGTAAAATCTCCATAATGGGTCTAATGCTCATATTTAAAAAAAAAAATTAAGAGTAACTTTTTAAACTATTTATATAAATCAAAGCCCATACTTAAAAAAAAATCTCAAATTTTAGTAAAATTTTATAGTGACTATAATACTAGATGATAATTCTTGTCATTCAATGTTGTGCACATTACAACATCCTCAATCAAGTTTAATAATTTGATTTTATTTTAATTAAACGATAATAACATAGGTAATGATAATAAACAAAAAAAAAAATTGAACAAGAACATTGAAAGTACAAAACTGGATTAAAAAATTAAAAAAATAGCTTAAGGTAACATTATAGAAATGTAACCTGGTTAATAAGGGGCAAGCCAACCTGAATTAACTTGCAAAACTCGTGGCTTTGGTCATGAAATAAAAAAAAATATGATAAAAAAATTAAAGAAAACCATAAAGACAATCTTTAAAAAATAAAAAACTAAAGTTGAAGGATGAAATTAAAAAAAAAAAAGCCAAAGAAATAAGATATTGATCCACATTAACTTTTAAAACTCATAATCTAGGTTATTAAACTAGAAGAAGCATATATAAAAAAATCACAAAAGTCAATCCTTGGCAAATCAAATGATGAAGAATGAAATCAGGATAAAATTCTAGAAAAGAACATGAAACAAAAATGGTGATTAAAACAATAAGGGTGCAATAAAAATAATAAATAAATAAATTAGAGGGCAACTGACACGACTAAAAGGTTGATGTCTTCTCCCAAGTGCAGGAGTGTCGAAGTAATAAATAACCCGGCAAGACCGGGGTCGAACCACAGGGAGGTTAATTGTACAAATTATAAACAACAATTATAAAACAACAATAACAACAACAACAACAATAGTAATAATAATAATAATAATAATAATAATAATAATAATAATAATAATAATAAAGAAAGAGAAGAAGAAGAAGATGATGATGATGAGAACTTGGAGATCAAATATTAATGTAAGGATTAAGCAATAATAATAACAAATGTCAAGGTTAGAGGTTCCACTAATGGTATATCAAACAAGTATAGTATAAACTCTTATTATTGAATTGGAAACCACACACAAAGGAGGTTCCAATCAGATTATATATTGTTAACATGATTACATTAGTCATCTTATTCAATTAATGCTAATACTTGTAAATCTCGTCAAGCATTCATGATTATAACTTATGTTAACAACAAATCAAGTTCCTTTCATAGCTCAGGTGTCGGTTATACCATACATTATGGGCTATGAAAGTGCCAAGCATTTGTTGTACCAAGTGTTATACAACATAAATCAAGATTAGTCATTTAACAAGCAAAGTATTAAAGAGTGAACAAGATAACAAATATAAAACATGTTAGTACCAAACATTAAAGTCCATATTAAGTTTACATTATACTTATTCTCACACCATTAGTGTAACCTTTTCACCTTGACATAATTAACTTAGCTAGACATAATGAAAGAAAGGAAAACAAATAAACAAAATAAGAACATAAAAGTTAACTAAGTAAAGGAAAGGAAATGAAAGGCATAAACTTGATGTTAATGAAAGTAAAGCATAAACATTACAAAAAATACAAAGAGAGAAAAGAAGAGCATGATCTTGATCTGGAAACCAAGATGCCTAAATGCATGGCAAATGCCTCCTTTTATAGGCCAAAATTGGGAACTATTGATTTGATGACTAATTGATAAGTGGGTGGCCAACTTTTGACTTAGTGACAATCCTTATCTTCTCTTGTCTGCCCAAAACGTCATTGATAACGTCAAAATTGGAGCCAGTTGCAAACATGAAAGTTGTAGGCAATTGTCTCAGCTTTCTTGTGTAAAACATTCAGCTCATTTGGACTTCTAGAACTCCAGATATGGCCAAAATACCGAACAGTGCTCGGGCTGGAAGACAGATTCGGGCTTCTTTGTTGTTGCTACAATTTGGACTTGATAATGGCCTTTTTAGATCTTGGGCTCCATATGAAAGTTGTAGGCCTATGTCTTACCTTTCCATCCATATAAATTGGACCTAAATCTGAGATATATAGCTCTAGATATGACCCAATTACCGAACAGTGTTCCGGTTTGGATTGCACCGACATCTCTTTTCTAAGTTTGACCATCTCTTTGCTGTTGCAATTTAAGTTCTTAAAGTCATCAATCAATCCTTTCATTTATGTGATAGGCCTGCATTTAAAATGAACATTTACCACAAATTAAAGGTATCTTATATTATTAGATATATTATTATAAAACATGCTTTAGTTAAGGAGTTATTGATACTTCAAGTGCAAAATGATGATATAAAACCATGACAAAAATGCACTTTTAAGTACTAATCACACCCCCCAACCAGCTTATTACTAGTCCCTAGTAATCAAAGCGTTAAAACAATTTGCAAATTCCATAAAGCAAGGTATTCATCATTTAACTTCCATTAATCTATCCAGATAAACAAACTCTCATGAAATTTATATATCTGCTCAATACCTCTTAACAAGATATTAATAAACCTTTCTTTTGTGCTTAATGTGTCAACAAATAATTATGGGGCTTTTCTTGGAAGAAAACAATTTTTTTTTTTTTGTTCTAATGTTTAAGGTTAACTTCCTTGGGTTGGGATTACTATTTTTGTCCTTTTTTTTATCTTTTTTTTTTAAACTCTATATACATATAATTTAAAAACATCATGCATCTTTAACCCATGTAACGAGCTTTCAGCTAATGACTCCCAAACCAGTTGGTCTTAGGGCATTAGGTGTTAAGACACCCCTACGAGCTTAGTAATTCGGGTCGCAGATACTGATATGTAGATATTGCAATGTTTGATTTCCTTAAGCTTTTCTCCTCAACCCATGTAACAAGCGTTGGGCCAATAGCTCCCAAGTCAGTTGACTTTAGGGTATTAGGTGTTAAAACACCCCTTCGGGCTTAATTGCTTAGGTTAGGGAGGCTACGAAACCAAACTTATCTACATTTTTATTATCATTATTTTTTTTTTCTTCTTTCTTTTTTTTTTCTTTTTTTCTTTTTCATTTTTTTTTCATGTTTTTTTTTCTTAATTATATACAATCCCTTTCCTTTAGTTGTTACCTTTAACAAAAGAACATAAATAATGTAATAATCCAATATGCAACCCACAATCATATGTTAAAGTGTGTGTGTGTAAATTAAGGTTTAAGAATACATGTTAAATAAGTATATGAGCAGAATTAAGTGGTAACAATACGAGAGTTTGTAAACCTGAATATTTCAGGAAGTATTATAATAGACCTTGTTAAGAATGATTACTAAGATGCGTCTCAAGAGTCACTTTAACAAAAGACTCCTTTACTCTGCCATCCTAGTAATAACAATTATGCACATGCTTTATGAAATGAAAAACAATTTTTTTTTTTTTATCAACTACTACCCTCTCCCCCCAACCAAAACGAGACATTGTCCTCAATGTTCTAAGGGAGAAAGATAGAGTATAGAAGATATCACCTGAAATAACGAACACTGACAAACCTGAAACACACTGAAACAAATATAAGAAACAACAAAACACAATAATAAAATCAAGCATGTGTATGTACAGGTAGTTGTGATTGTGGCTCACATCTTCCCTTGGTTTTACGTCCAAGAACGGTTTAAACGCCCTCTATGGGTTGGGGATAGGCTTCCCATCCAGTTTTCTTAAAAACTGGCAAACAGGGTCTTTTTTAGTCAGATTCCCAAGACTAAGTCGATCATGTTCTTTATGAAATAGTGGCCATAAATCACGAATTGCACGATGCACATCTCCACTAGGATGCGTCTTAAGAGTCAATAGAAGATTATCTAAAGACTCCTTACTCAGGCCATCCTTAATGAATTGTATTTTATCTTCACGGTTTATAGATACCATTCCTAAAGAACGACATTGTGTATTACAAGTCCATCTAGCACATCGGTGACAAACATCCAGTCGTTTTGCACGACGCTTCTTTGCAAAAGTGCTTTTACCTGTTCCAAGCATGTGTGAAATGAAGTTAGAGGACTTACCTGATAATCGGACCTTTGCTTTAATCAACCAGCGAATATCTTCAGGAATTCCATGATTCATTAACAATCTCAATCTTGCACATCTAGCACAGTAAATTTTTGTGATCGCATTCTGAGGTAGAGCGGGAAAATACTTTTTCAATTTTTTAAGATTAGTGTCCATTTTCAAATGAGAATTGGAAGAGAGATTCAAAGAATTGCACAAATATATACACAAATATCAGTAATTATGGGAAACTGAAAGAACCGACTTAAGTCACGGAGTACCGTTATCCGCCATTTGACCGGGGTGAAGAAACTTGCAAAAATCACTCAAAAAGAAACATAAAAAAGAAAATGTGAGAAAAAAAATAATCAACCTTTATCTACAAAATCTCAAACCAGCTGATTCATTTTCACTAGGAAAATTATCAAAGTAAGCTTTCAAACGATGTCCATTTTCCTTAAAATCATTGTCATTCATTGAATTCTCAATATCACAGGCCCCATAAGGATTGGTCCATCTTAATCTTAGCTCTTTAGGGAGTGCATAGAGTTGAGAATCATAAAACAAAACTTTTTGACCAGTATCAATCTTTTGACAATTTTCACAAGTTTTGCAGAATGCATGCGTGTCCTTGAACATGGTGGGCCAATAAAATCCATTTTGAAAGATTTTTGCAGCAGTCTTTTTTGACGAGAAATAACTTCCACATGCTTCAGAATGACAAAGTTTAATGACACTACTTACCTCATTGTCGGGAATGAATCTTTGAAATATTTGATCAGGACAATATTTGAATAAGTTAGGGTCATCACAATAAAAGCTCTTCACTTCGTTCAAAAACTTTTCTTTGTCTTGGGTACTCCAATCAGCTGGCAAATCTCCTAAAGCAAGAAAATTGATATTTTTATCATACCAAGGCATTGGACTAAGAGAAAGTAAGGATTCGTTAGGAAAGTAATCATCCATTGGTGTGATGTCGGGTGTCGAATCTATTGTCACTGTTGATAAAAGATTCGCATCAACATTTTCGGTGCTTGTTTCATCCGTGATTTCTTCCTCAGAATAAACCATTTGCAAATCTTCAGTTTCATCCAATTCATTTTTACTTAAAGTAGATTCAAGTTGATCATAAACTAATTCATCAATATGATCTACTTCTTGTAAATCATTATCATCTCCAGGTTGCTTGCAAATGTTGAAAATATTCATCTCCAATGTCATGTTTCCAAATGATAGCTTCATCAGTCCATTCCTACAATTAATCAATGCATTAGAAGTTGCAAGAAATGGACGTCCTAAAATAACAGGAAATGAATTACATGCTTCAACAGGTTCTGTGTCCAAGACAATAAAATCCACAGGATAAATGAATTTATCGACTTGTACTAACACATCTTCAATTATTCCTCTAGGCACTTTTACAGATCTATCGGCAAGTAAAAGAGATATAGAAGTTGGTTTTAACTCACCTAGATTGAGACTCTGAAAAACTGAATATGGAAGTAAATTCACACTAGCACCAAGATCAAGTAAGGCTCTTTCAATTTTATGCTCTCCAATAAAGCAAGAAATTGTAGGACAACCAGGGTCTTTATATTTCAAAGCATTATTATTCTGAAGAATAGCACTTACTTGTTCGGCTAGAAAGGCTTTCTTTTTCACATTCAGTTTCCTCTTCACAGTGCATAGATCTTTCAAAAATTTAGCATAGGAAGGAACCTGTTTAATAGCATCCAGCAAAGGTATATTGATCCTTACCTGTTTGAAAATTTCATAAATTTCAGAATTGTGATTGACTTTCCTTTGTTTGGTCATGGCTTGAGGAAATGGAAGTGCTGGCGGTGAATCAGTCGTTTCTTTGCAATTTTCAGATTCAACCCCTTCCTTACCCTCAAAGATTGATTCATCATCTTTCTCATAAGGTTCAAGAGAGGGTTTTTCAATAACCTTACCACTGCGCAGAGTAGTGACTGATTTGACTTGATCCATGTGTTGGCTTCCGGAACTACTTGCATTTGCATTGTATTGCCCTTTGGGATTTTGTTGTGTTTGAGATGGAAACTTACCTTTCTCTTGGAAACTGAGAGCAGATGTTAATTTTGCAAGAGTATCTTTAAAATCTGTCATGTTTTGAGCAAGTTGAGTATTGATTGTCTCTTGCTTTTCAATGAATGCATGCAATGTTTCCTCAAGATTTCTTCTAGGAGGTGGAGCATAAGGAGGTGCATATCCATGAGAATTTTGGAAATTATGGTGTGCTTGAAACGGTGGTTGTGAAGTTTGTGCATTGTCACTCTTCCAACTGAAATTTGGGTGATTCCTCCAACCAGGGTTGTATGTTTGGGAGTATGGGTTGTGGTTGGCCCTTTGAAAACTGTTTAAAGCATGGGCTTGTTCATGGAGACATTCTTTAAAAGAAGGCAAGGTTGGACAATCGTTGGTTGAGTGTTCATTTGTTTCACAGATTTGACACACAATGTTTTCAACAGATTTTAATTGACCACTCTTTTTCAATTCTAGTGCCTCGACTTTTCTAGCTAAAGATGCAAACTTGGCTTGAAGGTCATGATCTTCCCTAAGGTTGTACATACCTCCACTAGATGTATGAGGTTGAGTTTTACTCGGTGCCTCACAAGTACCCGCGGTGTCCCAATTTTGAGCATTTTCAGCTAACAAGTCTAAGTACTCCATTGCTTCATCAGGGTCTTTATCTTCAAAAGTTCCATTGCACATCAATTCAACCATTTGCCTATCTTTAGGTGTTAACCCTTCATAGAAATGTGAAACCAATCTCCATGTTTCAAAACCATGATGAGGGCAAGTACTAAGCAAGTCTCGATACCTATCCCAACATTGGTAAAATGTTTCTCCTGGTTTTTGAGTGAAAGTGGTGATTTGTCTCTTGAAAGAGTTTGTTCTATGAGATGGAAAAAACTTCTTTAAAAACTGTTGTTGCATTTCATCCCAAGCACGAATGGATCCTGGTCTTAAATTTTGTAGCCATGTTTTAGCTTTATCTTTTAATGAAAAAGGAAAAAGCTTTAATCTAATGGTGTTCATGCTACAATTTAAATTATTATATGTGTTGCAGACCTCCTCAAATTCCCTTAAATGCAAGTATGGATTTTCCAATTCCAAACCATGAAAAGAAGGTAAAAGTTGAATAATACCTGGTTTAAAATTAAAATGAGATGCATCAGGAGGAAAAACTATGCATGATGGTGCACTTGTTCTTGTGGGATTCATGTGGTCTCTAAGTGTTCTAGCACGGTTATTCTCATTATTCTCATTATGAAGTGATTGATTATCTTCTTCGGCCATATTTTCTGAAAATGATGAGGATACCCTACAAAGTCTACCACTTGATGTACGTGACCACACTCTCATGCACGTGTAGGAATAAAATAAAAAGAAGAACAAGAAAGCAAAAGAAGGAGGAAGAAAACAAAATAAAAAGAAACAAAAGAAAAGAAACAAAGTTATATACAAGAAAAGTGAAAAGAGAAAATAAAATAAATACTATAATTTATACAAGAACTTACCTCCCCGGCAACGGCGCCAAAAACTTGACACGACTAAAAGATTGATGTCTTCTCCCAAGTGCAGGAGTGTCGAAGTAATAAATAACCCGGCAAGACCGGGGTCGAACCACAGGGAGGTTAATTGTACAAATTATAAACAACAATTATAAAACAACAATAACAACAACAACAATAGTAATAATAATAATAATAATAATAATAATAATAATAGTAGTAGTAGTAGTAGTAGTAGTAGTA
>NW_011499905.1:991428-1078586 GCF_000495115.2 Populus euphratica | reverse complement strand
TCCTTTCATTTATGTGATAGGGCTGCATTTAAAATGGACATTTACCACAAATTAAAGTTATCTTATATTATTAGATATATTATTATAAAACATGTTTTGGTTAAGGAGTTATTGATACTTCAAGTGCAAAATGATGATATAAAACCATGATAAAAATGCACTTTTAAGTACTAATCATATGTCATATAGCCAATCAATTGTTTACACATGTTACTATTGTATTCATAAAAATTCATATTTATTATTAATAAAGGCTTAATTTATTTTTAATATTCATATAATATTATATTAATGAATATAATATTTGATTTATGAATCTAGAGTAAAGATAAAGTTCACAAGATAAAAATATTTTGCAAATAAAATTCTAAAGTTATAATTATGGGATTCCTATTGCATCAAAGAATTGTTCCTAAAATGTTCATGGTCAATGCTTTCTTAAATACAAGATATTTATTAAAGCCGTAAAAATTGATACATATTATGTTTTTTTTTTTTATGAAAGGGAGCAGTTGTTCTCATAAACTGAGGTATAAGAGATACCTAAAACTAATATCAAGATGCTTGTCATAAGACATGTATACTGTATTGACCCGCATGAGAATTCAATATAAAGAGATCATCTATATTTATTGACAGTTGTGTAAGTGATCCTTAGACTTGAGATTATTAAGTTATCTTATATAAAGAATGTTATGCTTTTATCGAGGTGACTAATGGGCAAACATTAGATATATCATGAACTATATGAAGTTACTTAAGTGATTAACAAAAGATTCATCATCCTAGATGAAATAAAAAAATTCATATATTCTCAAATAATATTGACTAAGAAATCCTTGATCAAGGTGAAATGAAAAGGAGTTTCAAATCTTATTCAAATGATCAATTATTATTATGTAAAGAAGAAACATGATTTAACATGGAAGATATACTTCATGCTTTAGTATTAAATTGGAATATTATTATTGATGAAATGATATTAATTACACAAAGAAACCGGTTACTAAAAGATTAAGTCAAACCACTAATAATTTTTCTAATATTTGGGGGATCATGACATGTTATTAAACGATGCACCTGATCTTCAAATATAAATTAATCAATTGTTGAATTGATAATAAATTAAATTATTTTATTTTATTTTATTAGAATTATAATTTATATCTAGGTCAACATATTATGAACTTAATAGGTCTCACATATTAAGAATTATTAGTCAAAAATTAAACTGGGATAATAATAAAGTGTGACTTGATTGAAAATAATTTTAGAAATTAAGCACTAAAATATATTTAATTCAGGATTATAACGCTAGTTCTAAAATAATCAAGTAGAGATTTGATTGATTAAATTTATTAAATTATCCTTAAAAAAAAAATTTATTGGTGGTTCGTATGGATTATCATTAAAGATTGGACAATTAGATGGTTTGTGGTTTGTGACAACCTAATATTTAAAAAATTATTCAAAACTAAAAAGGATTAGATCTTCAAATAATAAATTTTTAGATAACTTTAAATTTATCTAACAACATCTTAAAAACTTCTAAATAATTTTTATTATTATTATTTTCAATACATGTATAATATTTGAAAACCCAACACTCCTCCGTGTACATAATACAAACCTTGTTTTTCACTCGGAACAAAAAGCAACTTCAGATATAAAGTTGCAAACATATACGTAAAGCTCCTTTAATGGAAGCAAAGGGTGTCCAGATGTTGGCATTGGTATCGTTATCTTATCGATAGCCGGCAAAGCTAGCTACTTGCTTTGTTGGAGAATGGGACTTTTCCTTTTCTGCGAGGATTCGCATAGAATTTCAAGAACATACACTCAATAATATTGACTTTTGCTTGGGAATTAGGAGAAGATGGGATTGAGTGAAGGATAAATTAATTACACTAAATTGTCTAGTGGGTTTAAATATAATATTTAAGCTTACACATGTGTCGTTAAATTACCTAAGTAAAAAGATAAAACAATCCAAGTTAATTAAGACTAGTTTGTCAAACCCATAACTTAGATTATAAAATTGAAATAAAAAAATTAAAACAAATTATGAAATTCAAGTTCTAATATCAACGTTGAATAATAAAATTAAAAAAAAAACAAAAAAATATAAGTTAACTTGTCAAATCTACGACCTGAATCATGAAAATTGGATACCTCAATACAAAAAAAAAATATGAAGTACAATTTTCAATACTAATCTTATGTTAAAAAAGAAAATCGATTACAAAAAGATTAAAATTAATCTGAGTGAATTTCGGTTAATATGTTAATCTCAAGATTTAGATTATAAAACCATCATAACCTTATATATAAAAAATAAAAATAAATTATAAAAGTTTATTTTCAATCAATTCAATATTGAAGAATAAGATTGAAAACAAAAACCTAATAAAAAAGAAACAAAAAATTGATTCTAATTAAAAAACAAATTGAACAATGTTTGTTTTGTAAGTAGGTGAATACTGAATTCACCTTATTTTTAGTTATTTTTACTAGTTTGTTAGCTCACACTTCATTGCATGTCAAATTAAATGTTTTTTTAATTTAAAAAAATTAAAATGCTGGTGTTTAGCAATTGTTTACATGACAACAAAGTATTTTTAATTATGAATTGAAAAGTTGATTCATAAATTTAATAAAATAAATAATAAATTACAAATAAAAATAATTTTCAAAAAAAATTGTTAATGCTAACCAAAACCTAAGTTAGAAGGTTAAAATATAGGTATAGATTATGATATTTGATTTCGTAATATGTATTATGGATTCAATAAGATTTAATAAAATTGATTTATGGATTCAATCATTTATTTAATTAAATGATAATAAAAATAGATAGATTTAAAGAAGTAATTGAATGAAATTTTGGGAAAATAAATTATATAGGGTTCAACAAAAGAATGTCCGCTAATATTAGAAAAACGATACTATGATCTTATTAGAAAAAAAAAATAAGTAAAAATTGAATGATATTTTATATAAAAAAATCACAAAGCATTTATAATTAATTTCTTTTAATTAAATCAAATTAAAATTGAATACCCGTCTAGTTGGACATCTCATACATATCTTTAATTAATCTATTTAAATTTAATTTAATTTAATTAAAACAAAATTTCAAAGAAAAGGCCATGCATGTGAGCCTACAAGGTTAGATCGACGCTCCCGACATTTTTCTTCTCCTGTTTGCTTGAAAATGACACCTTTTTTTATAATAGTTTCCGACCATCAAAAAGATGGTCGAAAAATTAGGCTAAAGTTTAAAAAATTGATCCCAAAAATTTAATTTTCAACATTTCTCAACCTATAAACACTTAACATTCTTATGACCTTATAAAAAACATCAATTGCTCAACTTAAACACCCAAAAATATACTAAATAAAGTTACAATACAAATCTTTGTTAACTCTGATATTTTTTTTTTATTTGGAAAGATAAATAGTAAAAGAAACTTAAATGAAATTCATTGTCATATAGAATTTATTGACACTAAGAATGGCTTGTTTCGTCTCTAAAATTTAGCAAATCATCAGCTTTCTCTCTCTTTTATTATTTTTCAACAAGATTCCCTTTCCTTTCTCAAATCCAAAGATTGAAAAATTTAAAAAAAATTGGGCTAAAAAAAAAAAAAAAAAGAGTTAAACTAAAAGGACCAAAAACCCAAAAAGATGTCAAACAAAAGGACCAAAAAGGGATTTTGCAAAACTTTTGATGCAAAAAAGTTAAAAAGGCATATATGCCTTTTATAAAAATACCTTTTTGTTGCCTCAATCACGTTTTTTATGCTCGAATAAAATCAAATTTTGATTTTTTAAAATTGAGCATCAAGCCAATATTGAGGGTTTTTTTTTACACTAAGAAAATAAAATAAAATATAAATTAAAACAAATCACAAACCCTAATTTCAATTCAATGCAATATGAAAGCATGAAAATAATAATCAATGATTGAGAGAATAAAAATTAAAGGACCAAAAAAGAACATTGTCATATTTTGCAACATTTCCTATCACATGCTAAATCACCAGATCATTTATATTTTTGTTAATAATTATAATTATAATTCTCTCAATTTCATGATATGGGTTCTATATTTGATAGGCTAACCTAAGTTGACTCGAGTCAATTCAATATAATTTTTTCTCAATATTTTTTTTTTTAAATATTATCTTAAAATTTGTTTTGTCAAATTATATTTTTATTGGTTATCTAAGTGACTTTGGGCCCGTTAAGTTGATCGGGTCATATCAAGTCAACTTTTATATTATTTAAATATTTTTTTACTAGAAAATATGTTAACAACACCTAGATATTTTTTAAGGTTAAAAATATTGATTTGACTTGCAATATATCGCAAGTTAAAGATCTAGCTAAAAAAACACTAAAAGAGAAGGAGAAGATATTGTAAACAAAGAGACATTTCACCATTTATTGAAATAGTAAAAAGACAAAATTACATCTCCCTCAAGAAAATCTTTAAACCATGCATTTGCGGGTAAAATTATCTTTTTTCTTTATAATACAATTGTCTTTTATAAATTATAATTCCTATTACCAAGGACCTTTTGGTAGTTATAATTTTTTTAAATTGTTTAATCACTTTGATGCCTTTAAAGATAAAAATCAAATATTTTTTTTATCAATTACTTTGGTTTTATTATAGATTTGAATGTCATGTATGGGTATTTTTGCAGTTAACATATATTAAATATTATTAAAATAAACCAAATAGAGTTTGAGTGGTGGGGTTGTTTGGCCACCAAAAACCACCTTACAAGGCAAAGTTTAAAAGGTCTTGACATCCCTAACAACATTGGATGGCACATGTTCCAAGATTCCTCATGGTTTGGCATAGATGACCCTTTTTTTTCCTTTTTCTTCTTTATCTCCCTATATATATTTTCACATGAATGCCTTACAAATTTAGAACAACCCCCTTTAATTTGTTGAATCTTCAAATGTGATCCCTTTTCTTACTATTATAATATTTTTATCTTGAATAATTTATAAAATTGGTATGCTTTTGCAACTTCACCCCCCTTTAATTTGTTTTCATTTTTCAAATTTGGTATTCATTCTTTTGATTGTCTTTTGTTTTGTTTGAAATTGTTTTTCCAATTGATTTTTGTTTTTATCATTTCATCTTCCTTTGCTTTTTTTCTTATCAAATTTGATCTTCATTCTTTTGATTTTCAATTGTTTTCCTTTGGCAAGTTTTCTTAATTGACATTTTCAAATTTGTTTGTAATAAACTTCTTGATTTGACCAAGATCCACAGCTTCAAGTGTTGCGAGTTTTAAAGATTTGACCATATTTAGGATGTTTTCTCAAATTTTCTTGGTTTTCTTTCTTTGTTAAAATAATTGTTTCATGTTTTATCCTTCATTATTTATTTAATTAGAGACTAGGTTCGGTGCGGTTTTTTTAAGCTAATTTTCTATGAATTGTTTTGTTGGTATTGAAAATAACCCAGTTATCTTAAGTTTTTTTTTATCATTCTTTTCTAAGGTTTTTTTTGGATAATTCTTTAAGTTGATATTTGTTTTCTCGATTCAATCCTTTAATATTTGAAATGATTTTTTAAAACAATGTAAAATGTTAGAATTATTTTTCTATTACAACCCTTTTTTTCCTTTCAAATTTTGTTCTCATTTTTTATTCCTATTTGTATTATTTGAGATAAGTTTTTGAATTTATTTTAATTTATTTGTTTTCACTAAGATTTTTTTACTGATTTCAAAAATGACCACGATTTTCTCAAATCTTTTTAATTATTATTCTTTGTTGAATTTAATTTGGCTAAGCAATATTAAATTAGTTGAGAATTTAGCTGCTTGATTCAACTGGGTCTGGGATTTAATGGGTTGCGAGTTTGAAACCTTTGCCTAAGTTTTCTTCTTTTTTTTTCTTTTCTAATGATGTTGTTTTTTTCAGTTTTATCATAGCTTTTTATATCATTAGTGATTACTCTTTGTTCTTCTTTTTTTTTTCTTACTTCTATATGTTTTTTAATCATTCATTTTGGGTGGTTTAAAAAAAAAAAATTGCTTTGTCCATATATTAGTCTTTTATTTTTGTCGGTTCTATGTTTTTAGTCATTTGTTTTTAAAGAACACTTGGGTCATAAAATTAAAAATATTTTTTAATTTCACCCCTTTTTGCTTTTTAGTCTTTCAAATTCGGTCTTCAATCTTTTTAATGCTATTTGTTTTGTTTATGATAATATTTTAGATTGTTTTTAACAAATCCATCCTTCATGAGTTTTTTTTCTATTAAATTTTATCTTTATTCTTTTTATCATTATATTTTTTGCTTTTGCAAGTTTTAAAATTTTTTTTTCACGATTTTGTTCTTCAAAATTAAATTGATTAGGAATGAAGCTTCTTGATTCAACCCGAGTCCAGGATTTCAAAGATTACGTGTTTTAGATATTCAACCAAGTTTATGAGGTTTGCTTAGGTTTGTTTGTTTTTTTTTTTGTTTTTTTAAGCTTTTGTTTTTTTACCCTTTTTTTTGTTTTGCTTTGTTATTTTTTATAATTTGCTTTCTATGGGATTAGTTCTAGGCCTATGACCACAGTCATTGATTTCAAAGGTTAACATGGGTTGACCTTTTTTTATCATTTTTAAAATTCAATTGTTTCAATTTCATCATTCAACATTTGATGTATTAAAAATTGTTCCTTGGCTTTTTATTCCCCTTTCCTTTTAAATGGTTCCTTTTTTTCCTTATTTTTCTTTAATGGAGTTATCTCAATCTTATGTTCATAGTTATTGAGTTTGTGAGTTAACTTGATTTAACAACTTTTTTTTCTTTGTTTTTAGTTTTTCTTCAGTTTTATCCTTTCAAATTAGGTTTATTCCAGATAGGCTCATATTGGGTCCTTTTTGGTAGTTTTTATTTTATTTTTTTATCATTTTATTTATTGTTATTGCATTCTTTTTATTCATATTATTTAAATTACTAATTGGTTTAATGAATCAGTTCTTAAATTTTTTTTCCTTAGCATTTTTTTTACATAAAAAATAGACTTGACCATTGGAGTGAGTTTTAATATTTCAAGATGAAAACCTAGAGGGAAGCTTTCCTTTTCGTTTAAAGTGGAGAGGGAGTTCTAGTTGGTTTCACATACAATCTCACTAGTGCTTTCTTAATGAGATTGTCTTTATATTTTATTTACATAAGTTTCTGCACTTAATTACCTATAAGGAAGAAGTTCGGAGAGCTAAGTAACACCTACCCTTCCAATTAAGTCCAACGCAAGGAATTTTAATTGATAATGCGTTCCGTCGTCAATAAATAATGGCTAATAATGGCCCTTTTCCCAAAATATATTAGGAAAATAATTGCACCCCAAGTCTACATGAACTCTCACATGAGCAAAGGATGGACAAAATAATAATGTAGCAATACCCTCTATAATTTCAAGAGGTTGGTGATCAATCGATGAACTCAACTAAGAAGAAAAAAGCACTTCCATCCCACGACAAAGTACAAACCACGGACCTAATTAATAGAAACAAAGCCTTGTAACATTTTTATTGTAATTGAAATCATTATGCACTCTCTCACAAATCACTATGGATTGGAACAATGATTTTTTTCTAAATTTTCAATTTAATTTTTGAACTTTCTCTTTACATAAATACACACTTTTGAACATAAATTAACACCCAATTGCAAGTTTTTCTTTTTAAAGAAAGGATTTGATTGAAAGATAGAGGACCAGAGTGAAAAAGGTGGGTAAAATAGGTGATGGCTTTGAATTATATACAAAGAGTTTATTTCGGTCCCTTGTATTTTTTGGTTTACAGGTGATCAGTCCTTTTAGTTTTTAGAAATTCAATTTTGGTACTAAAGCTTATTTTCCTTATTTTTCAGTCATTTCTTTGTGAGATGAGAGAGAGAAGATCCTCAAATTCCAGTGATAATATAAAACGTGGCCATTGATAATGATTTTGGCCACCAAAATAATTAAAATTGGTATTAATGAGTTTCATTTTATGAAGGACGTTTTCCCTAGGTGTTGTTTTTTTCTTCTTACCTGAGGAGGCATATCTAATCACTGGAATTTTTTGTATTCGAGTTAATTTTGGATCTTTTAAGCAATTTTTTAGGTTTTTTTTAATGTTGTGGATAGGTTTACCAGGGTGTTTAATATGTTTTCTAGATGTTTTGAGTAAACAAATACGTTGAAAATGTGTTTGTAAACCCAAAAAAAAATTGACACCTCGTTTTTCTAGCAACTTTTGGTTGTTGGATTCTACACAACACAGACAATGCATTATTTATTGTCTTGTTTAAAAATAATCCAATAAGAAATTAAAAAAAATAAAACTAATCCAAAGAGCATAGGCTAGATTTTTTTTTTTTTTTGCTCAATGTGTCTAAGCTCCTTTTTTCTTCTTTTTCTTTTTTTTCCTTCTTTTTAAGGTTTTGCTATTTAATAATTGGGTTTAAAAAATGATAAAAGAACTCATTGAACCCAATAAAATCATGAATCGGATTGTATGTTTAACTCTGAACATATGGATTTAAACTTTGAAAAAGCCAAGTATAGGTGAAGAAGGACTATTGACCACCCTAATCACCCTCGATGAGGATTGGTGAACACTTATCAAACATTACTTACTTACTAATAAAATATCTTCTATCAAAATCACTGATATCCTATACTGAAGATCCACCTCAATTTCCTTTCTAAAATGGCAATCAATTTAATGAAAGCACGTGTTTTGAAAGAACTTTATGAAGGAATATGTGGTCTCTATATAGATTTTAGAGCTCTTGCTAACCAAGTTACTTGAGCAGGTTTCTATTGGCTAACCATACTCTGTGATACCACTAATTTGGCTAGAAGATATGGTAAATGCCAAAGATATGTTTTAGTCTCCTATTAGCCTTCTGTATGATGATATTTATAACCTTCTCATAACTTTTCTTCTAATGAGTTATGGATGTCTTAGGTCTTTTTCCCAATGCCACTAGTAATAGATAATTCATCCTAATAGCGGTTGACTATTTCATAAAATAGGTGGAGGCTAAGGCCTTAGAAGATATAACTGTCAACAAAGTAATATTTTTCATTTAGAAGAACATTATATATTATTTTAGACTTTCTAAATTCTTGATAATAGATAATATAACATAATTTGACAACCATAAAATGAGAAAACAATGTTAGAGACTCTATATAGACCATTAGTTTTCTTTAATAACACATCCTTGAACTAATGGTCAAGTTAAGATTACCAATAAAGACCTAATCAGTGGGCTTAAAAAGAAGATAAATGAAGCCAAATCAAAATAGGACCAAAATTTATAGGTCTATCGAACAATCTAAAAGATATCAACTTGGAAAACTCTTTTCCTCCTCATGTATGATATTGAAGTCATAATACTTGCAAAAATTAGGTTTCCAAGTCTTAGGGTAACCCATTACTCCCTAGAAAATAATAAGCAAAGATTTAAAGGTAATCTAGATCTCCATAAAGAATATTAGTTAACAATGGCTGTAAGGAACGAAGCTTATCACCATCAAATTACTCGGTATCATAATGCCAAGGTAAAAAACATGAGTTTTAAATTTAGAGACCTAGTACTTTGAAAAATAAAAGCAACAGGTAATAGGGACACCAAGGGCAAACTAGCACGAAAATAAGATGGTCTTTTTTCAGTGATAAAGGTAGTCAAAGCCAACACTTACCACATTCAAGATATGAAAGGCGAGAATTTTCCTCGTACTTGGCACTTAGATTATCTCAAAATATATCATAGAAAGGAATGTTATTTTTTTAGAAATATATGTTATATTTCTATTTTATATTCATTATGCCTCTTGAGTGATGTATGAGACCAGCACAATACTTTAGTGGTCTTTCAAGCCTCATATTATCGCCAGGGATAGCCTCGAGCCTCCCCTTCTTCAACACAGTCTTGAACTAGCACAACACTCTAGTAGAGCTTTTGAGCCTCATGTTCTCACCAGGGATAGCCTTAATCCTCCCACTTTTTAGTTCAGTCTCTGACTAGCATGATACTTTAGTGAGGTTTTTGAGCCTTATACTATTGCAAAACAGCCTCGGTTCTCCCACTTTTTAGTGCAATTTTGAATTAGCACAACACTTTAATGGGGCTTTTAAACCTCATATTATTATCGATGATGTCCTCAAGCCTCTTATTCTCCAATACAGCCTTGAACTGATATAACTTTTCAATGAAGGGTTTCTAGACTTCAGGCAATAACCAAGAAAGCCATAAGCCTCTGACTCTAGTAAGACTACTCTCAAGTGGGGTGCTCCCATATCCTATGACAATGCTAAGAAAGCCATAGGCCCTCACTCTATAATGTAATTACTTTCTAGTTAGGAGAATTCCAAGCCCCTCGTCAGTCAGGAACTGCAACCAAGAGTTTCCTCATCAATGTTGATAATATAATAACAAAGATTAATTCATCCCAAAAAAAATTATAATTTCTTAGAAAAAAATTAAAGAATAGCTTTACACATCTTGGGCTAAGACTATACATGGATATATTGAACTTCTATATAAAAACCCATTATCCAAAGCACAATTTCTACCAAGGATTGATTGTAGGAATTAGATCCCCTGCCTAGAAAGGTATAAGACCTTGGTTATACTTAGAGCTTTCGGCCTTATAACTCAAACATGGAAAAGTTTTAAACATGATAAGGAATCCTAAAATATATTAATACATTTAATATATTTAAATATAATTATAGAAACTCTATATGTTCAAGGATAATAACTCCTAGAAATTATTGCCCTTAACTAAGAGACTCTCATCACTCGTCAGGCTCCTCAGCCAAGTACTTGCTACGAGTTGTAGCAACCATCCAAGTTGGATATATATTAGCAAAATCAGGAACAGAGTTGGGGTTGAATGCTACTGAAAAGTTCATTATGATCTCCTTTGACAAATTATAAAAATAAAAGTTCGACATAACGTAGAATATCTTATCTCGAATAAATATATCTAAGGCTCGAGATCCCCTAAAACATTGTCAAAAACTCATTAGATAAGTCTCTTAATGCACTTAGGTGAGCACACTCCACTCTAAAGGCCTTCGCCTCAGCCTTAGTCGTAGTCAGATCTCCTTTAAAGCTGCCACCTAAGATTTTAAAGCCTCATAGGACTATATTAGAGATGATAACACCTCATTGGCCAGAAAAATTCTTTCCAGAACAACGCTCAACTTAGAAGCCTAGTAATCTATATCCTTTATCAACTTCCTATTGGTTTTTTAAGAATCATGGACATGGATGTCAAAGACCTCCTTAATCTCACTTTATTGAGTTTTTGGTTATGTCTTTTACCTTACGAAGGCATCGTACCTCTTTTTTTATCTCTTATTGGTTGAGCCAGGTTTGTTTTTATTTAAGCTTTTTGATAGTCCAATGTCTTCGAGAAGGCATTCAGTAGGAAACTCTAAATAAAACAATGATATTAATTTATAAACAAAATCTAAGTGCATATAACAAGGTATGCTAAACAAGATGCTCATATGGAGTAGAAGTTGCTAGTAAGAGCAAAGTGGTGAGCAAGAATCCAATTAGATAGTTTATCAACATCCGAAGGGAGATCCACTAACCTCTTTATTATATTAACCATTACCAGACCATTAAATCATAAGGCAGTGTCATTTTTCCATGTGAAGTGTTGTAAGATGTTCCTCTTCTCTTTCGATAAAGATGGTGGATAAGGTATTATAAAACCAATCAATGATCCAATATAAGAAGAACTTACTAACCTGGGTTGTAAAACTGATGTGGTCGAGCCAGCAATAACAGGTTATTCCTAGCTATTAAGTGTGGGTCTGTCACAACTAAATGAGGATCTTCCCTAGAAAGATTACATGAATGGCCTAGCAAATATATTTTGGACTAGTGGGACAAGTCAAGTTCTAAGAGGAGGTTTGGTAATGCCAAGCTAAAACAACAACTCAAAAGAGCCATAATTTTTTATCCAATCATTGGATTGTGCTTAAATATCACTGTACGAACTTCCATATCTTTAGATATCAAAAATCTAGCTGAGGCCCCTTGGTTGTGGTAGTTTTGTATTTTTCCTTTTTATTTTTGGAGTTCTTGCTTATTTAAGATTGTATGCTTCTTTCCTTTGTAATTTTATGTTTTTATTTTTGTTTTCTAGTTAAGGTAGGGTTTATGGCCTATTTAAGGCTTTGTAAATCTTTTACTGAGGTATACTTAATTATCATTATTTTTAGAGAGAATAAACTTGTTAGTTTGGATCTCACACTTGGAGCTCTTTTTACTTATTTAAAATATTTTATGTTATTTATTTAATAGTTGTCTTTAACTTCTATCTGCAATAACTTAGGGTATAGGAACCTAAATAAAAGCCCTAGCATCTCTTCCAACTAAAGAAGGCGTTGGAGATAAGGACATAGTCATAGGTGCAAGTGTTACTTCCCCACTAGCAGCATAAGACCCTTGTGAAGCTAACACTTTTCTCTTATCACTTTAGCCCTCTCAGCTACTTTAGAAAGGATACCAGGGGAAACAGTTTCCCTTCTTCCCCTAGAGATAGGTGATTTACTTCTCCTAGTGAGGGTACGCTTGGATGGTGGTTCAGTATTAGGAGTGATTTCCATCTTATGATAACTCTCTTCCATCTCTGCAACCCAAAAGATAAATATCCCTTTAGCCTCTACACTTCCTTCATTAGTATCCTCTTACGACTTCTCTTTTGAAGATGGATCTATAAAAAGAAAATAAAATAAAATATGATAAATACATCGAATTATACAAGGTATAAATTCTTGTGTACCTCGTCTTTCCACTTGGTATTGTCTCTTAGCTAACCACATAATGTTATAGTGAAGGGAAGACCTCACTATGTTCAAAAACACATCTCAATCAAAGTTACCAAGACTTGGTTTTTCATTGGCATCAAGCAAACGAGTTTGCTAAGAATAAGGGCATCCCTATTGATCTTTCACTTTGTATGGGATATACTATTTTTCACTCCTTTCAATTAACTACTTCTTATACCAATCCTTCATATAAAAGGTCTTACCCTCTAACATGTTCTTTATAAGATTTTTAGGGTGACCAATTAAAGTGAAGAACTAATGAACATTATTTCCATCACGAGAACAATCATTTAATAAACAATTTCTTAATATATTTAGGTTTGGCTTTACCCCTATTATTGCGAAACACTCCTCAAAAGACCTGACTTAAACCTATATATTAGGATATAGTTAGTTAGCGTATATATTGTTATGGAAAAACATGTCACTTATAAACCCTTTTAAAGGAAAGGTATACCTTAACTCAAACATAATAAAGGAGGTTGTTATTTTATGTAGACCATTACAAGCACCCATGATTGTTTATTGATCCTTTCTAAACTACTAGATATGAAAGCCAAATAATCTCTTCCTTATAGGTGTTTGACCTTAACTACATATTCAGTAGTCAGGGTACTTTTCCTAGTCTTTAGCCCAATCCTTTTCGATCCTAGTCCCTCATTAGAACCCTTAGTTTCTGGTTGTCTTGGCCTAAATATAAAGTCACTACTAAAAACTATTGATTTCTCTCTCCTAATGGCCATTTTAAAAGCAAAAATATTAAGGAAAGGTAGGTTACTTTAAGATGATTTCTTATAATCTATTCCAATGCAAAATTACCACATCTCACACAAAGACTAAATGTTCCTTACAATTAATGCCCTTTACATAATGGTCTAAAGAGAAGTTTTAGATAGAAACTTTAAATGAATTGAAAAGAGTCTTTATATAAAAGAAGATCTCCCTCGTCCTCAACAGGATTGGTGACACTTTTCAACACCCTTATAAATCCTCAAGAAGGCGATTAATATTATCATAAATTGTCCCCTAGGTATTTATCCAACCAAGATGAGAACTCTTTCATCTATAAATAGCATTTTATACAAAGATACTCTACTGAATTATCTTAAGAATCCCTCACTTTTCTTCTATGAAGAAATGTTAAAAACTCTAATAAAGAAAATAGATATATTTTTCAAGTCTCTTCAATAAAAAGTACCGCACAAACTTAGAGGGCCACCGATAGACCAAGATTTATTGATATTTTTTTTTTTAATATATGATAGGAAGATATTCACTTATAGCATAAACCTATAATGGGTTTCAATAATAGTCATGGGCCCAATTAATAGGCCTATATCTAGCACTATTTGGGCTCGAAATGCATTCAAGACTAATTGTTAAGCATATGCTCAGTACCTCGTGGGCTCCGATATTGCGCTCTAACCCAAGTGTTGAGTGAGTACCCAACTCCATATGTGCTCGGGCAATGCATATGAGCCTCATATCTAGACATGTGTCTGGCCTTCATGGGCCCTACCCTTGATTATGAGCCATATAATATGGCTGAATACTTATGAGCCCAACGAGTGTCTTAAGTCCAATCACTTATTCCCTCATTAGCATATGTAAGGGATATCTTTCTTCATTAATATATTCCCTCATTAATTCATGTTTAAGAGATTTTTATCCCTTACTAATGCTATTTTACCCTCCCTACTCAAGGGAAAAAAATAAGTTTCATAGGCTATAAATATCTAGTGAACTACTCATGTAAGAGGTTTAAGATTTTACATTCAAAAACACATATATGTCCAGCATAAGAACAACCTGGTTCTTAGAATTTAATGATCTCTAGCATATTTATTACTTTTTTACCTTTATAAAATTACTAATTTTACCATCTAACAATCCTCAAATCCCCCAATAAAGGATTTTTTAAAGGTATCCAAACACATTTATCAAGAAATAGTTTCCATTAGTTTGGAGAATAGCGTTATTTAAATGAGTATTTGATTAACTTATAATCCAATTACCAAAAAACCTTATTCTTAAGGATATCTAATTTTAGAACATCATCCATCATTATGCTTTAACATGTAAACTTGTAAGTTTAGAAATTTCTAGCACACAATGAAAGAATATATGTAACTTTAGTATATATATATCAACTATCAAGAATAAAAACCTTAAATTGTTTGATCCTATAGGTGAATTAGAAAGTAGATCTAAATACAGGTAATAAAAGTACATATTACTAGGTTAGTTTGTAATGTAAATGTGTTGATATACCATCATGAAATTCACATGGTATAAACTTGAAAATTATATGTTTATATCATGTGGCACTAAGCAAATAAAGGAACAGTCATGCTTTATAAACCCCCGGAATAGAAAAGTCAATTCATTGAAGTAGGATTTTCAATTCACTACATTCCATATTTTTTTAGTGTTATAGATTCTGCTTTTCAATGCTTTTTAAAAGTACGTTTTACTTGAAAAATATTAAATTAATTATTATTTTTTATATTTTTTATTTTGATATATTAATATTTAAAAAATATTTTAATATATTTTTAAGTAAAAATTATTATTCAATAAAAATTCAAGAGAGAGAACTTTAACAACCTTGTGTTCATCGTAAAAAATAGTTATCTTTATATAAACAATTATGCTTGCTCAGTTTTAGTCTTGTGATGAGGGTGCCACTTGGCAGCCGTACCAAGTCCATCTTCAAGTCTCCATGAACGGTTCAATTTCAAACTCTACCTCTCCCATTTTATCATCCTTGCTAATTAAGCCATGGTAAAAGACAATCTAAAATCAGAAAGAAACCTTACCATGAATATGCAAATATTAGGAAATATGAACTTGTAAAAGCCAACTCAGTCATTTAATTCATCATAAAAGGTTGCAAATGTAGCAAACAATATCACTTAGCATTATCTTTCAAATACAAGATTAATAAATTTTAAGGGGTGTAGTTCAACTGGTTAGGTTTTCGATTTGCTTTCTAAAAATTACTAATTTGAATTTTATAAACTTTAAAACTACTTAAGGCTTATATAATTATTAATTTTAGACCCTATAAAATTAGTCAAGATACACATAAATGGATATACATATTAATCTAAAAAAGACCAACAAAACATGTAACATGATAATGACATCCATGACAAAGTGGATGGTCTTCTCACAATATTGAGATGCACATGAGGATACGCAACAACAATGAAATACATGGTTGGTTCTGATGTTAAATCGAAGAATCTAGACTAGAAGTTACAACCAGTGGCGAGGACCATGCACTCTGCAAGGCCATTCCGAATACTGTACAACACCAATGTGGGGTTACACAACAAACTGAAGGCATTTTTTTTCACAAGAGACATAAAGGGCACAATCCACTTTTGACATAATGAAGCATTACTAGCCAGTTTTGGATATTGAAGAATATAGAGGTTGTGTTGCTATCTGGAAGGATAGCTGATTTTACAGTTGGAGTTGCATCTTTGAAGAAAGTGGCAGCAAAAGATTTGAAGGATTTGCCTCAAGTGATCCTGCTTTTAAAATGAAAGAAAAACCATAATAAAGATGGAATCAATATTTATTGGCCCATTGAAAATGAAACCCAGTTGAGATGTATTTTATGATAAAGTTCCACTCCTCTCCCTTCTTCTCCCTTTTCCTTGAGGGGTCTCAGAAGGGAGATATGGGTAAAGCCACATCTGTGTATGTCAACTAAAAGTTTTCAACATAACTTCAATGCGTTTTCAATCAGTTAGACCTTCTGAATTAGGAAAAATTGTTATAATTCTCATCTTTTGAAATAGATTTGCAGTTGGAACAGGAACGTTGAAGAGACGAGAATCAATCATAAAAGGAGTTCTTTTCTGCTAAATAAACAGGTTTATGCATGCCCCTTGTTGAAATGGATCTTATGTCCTGATGTGACAGAACATAAAACTTACCAGCTTGACGGGAAGTAACAGAGAGTTCCGGTGTGGATTTACATCGTTCTTGATCACACGAGTACTTTTCAATCTTTGCGTCGAAATGCTGACAGTCAGAAAATTATATGACATAATCTTCTCTTTAAACAAAACCAGAGAAGATAGCTGGAGCTAGTACCATCCAAAGAGAGAGGAACTTATTAGCATAGCATGCTCAACTGTCAACATTTAATTTGGACTAGGATCACAGAAGAAAAGGAGAGATTAATTTTCACCAGAACAACTAAGCAGCAGCCGACTAGGATTTTACTCTCTCTTTTATTTCCACATTTACGACATGGTTAAAGAACTGATGATCATGCTCAGAAAGCCAATAATCAAGATTCAAGAATACAACCCAAGTTTCTACCAGAAGCAAAATACAATAAAATGGGCATCCACGCGTGCCCGATGACAGCATAAGGATCACTGCTACCATCATCGCGAACAGCAAGATTAATACCCGTTTGACACAAATCCTGAGCAAATCCAGTTTCTTGCTGTAAAGTCTAATGGAGGCAGAGAAGTTATCTAGACTTACTTCCCTGAGAAAAAGGTCTGAAATACTAGGAAAGAAAGCAGCATCTAAGACCGGCCCAACTTTTTCCTGTCTTGCGAATCTGTGATTTCTGAAATGTAAGAAAATTATGAGCACATGGTACTTAGAGTAGACTTATTTTCTTGTTAATTGTTTGAATACTTATTAAAAATTGCAAAATCAGGATATTGATATTGAAAGTTTTATACTTTGAATATTTTTTTTAACTAAAATTTGGGTTAATTTTTTGCAATAAATTAATATAAATATTTTTGGAAATAAAATTAAATTGTTAAAATTGAAAATTTAGGGACCAATATTGATTGAAATTTATCAAATAAAATAATAAAATCGAAGTTTGATGTTCAATTTAAAGCAATTTCAGATTTTAGAGACTAAAGTGGAAATCCTAAAATTTTCTTTTGAGCATGAATAATAACCAGGGCCTATAGAACTCTTCCGTTCATAATTCCGAATAGCATGAGTGATGGCAAATGAAAGATACTGATTCTTTTTCTCTCTTTTGTCTTGATTTCCGTGTACTCAGTTTGGTGTGATTTCTTCCCTTGACGAATGCCATGCCAGCCGAGAGAGGGAAGGAAATAAGTGCAGAACCAATTTTGTTTAATTGAAACAAGAATATCAGGCAAGAATCCATGGGCATTAGGGTAAAGTGGTGACTATAAAAGCCATGCTACCCCTTCTTTTAATATTTTACTAGCAGCGTTGCCTCCGCCATCACCACCTTCGTCATTCGCTAGCATCTTCATATACAGTCCTAGCAGGTACCAAACTTCTTATATAACTTGTGCGTGATTTTTTATTATTATTATTCGAAGTTCTGGACGTGTTGCTGCTTAAATACAATTTTCAAAACTATATTGCAGTTCTGGGGGCTTTCTTAGATGTCACGCTAAGCATTGCACCCTTTTTTTTCATGGAAACATATAGGTTTTTCATCCTTAGAGTGAATAGTATAACATTATCGCAGCAGTCTGTGAAGAGAAAACTAAATGTTTTGCCATATCGTCATCCTCAGGTCAATGCATCAGTGTAGAAATGGAGTTTTGGTGAAACAAAGATATGGAGAGGCATTAGAATCGCCTTCCCTTCATTGGTTTGTCAATATTTTGCAGCAGTGCAGAGTCTCTTTTCCAGTGATAAGTAACAGCTAAAGCTCTAGCCAACCATCGGGAATATAATCCTCTATTCTACAATATAGTGTATTACTTCCAGGAGAGAAAGCTCGTGTGGAACCACAGAGAAATAGCATTACAATATTTCCCTCAGCCCTTCCTGACGGTAAATCGGTGTGTTCCCACAATGTTTAACTAGTACCAGCTGCCATACACCATAGACGAACACAGCATATTGCAAGAAATTTGAGAGGAAGGTGTGTTTTATTAAGTGTTTCTCTCTTTCTATTCATCTTTTTTTTTCTTTCATTTTTATGTTTGTACTTTTGATTATAAATCTATTTATAGATGTAAAGTTCTAGCCAAATAATTAAGAAATTAAAGTAAACAAAGAAAAACCTGATAATTAGAAAAAGTAATTTTATTGACTTACTCAGTTGACTGGTTCTCAACCAGTGCAAAAAAATCAGAAATCTAGTTTATTTTCAACATCTCCCCTTAAACTTGATTTTTGATAACTCATAGGATATCTCTCTTGTTGGCAAAAACATCATGTTTAAGTGGCGATGTAAAAATACAAGTGACTTGGTCTTTGATCTTTACATCCTTGACTTCAACTTCTTTGTTTGTAATGTAATATCGTAGATAATGAAATTGTATATTAATATGCTTACTTCTATCATGAAATACAGGATTTTTTGCTAAAGCAATAACTAATGAGTTGTCCACCTAAATTTCTATAAGCTTCATTTGTATCATTTGTAACTCCTTCAATAATCTTCTTAGGCATATAAAATGACAAACACATGTTGTAACAGCTATATACTTAGCTTTACAAGTTGATAATGTGATTATAGATTGCTACTTCGAACTCCATATGAATGTTATGTTTCCTATGTAGAAGACAAAAATTGTAGTGTTTTTTCTATCATCTATATTTCCAGCCCATTCATTTTCACTATAACCCACAAGATTAAAGATGTTAGAGTAATCATAGAATAAGCCAAAGTATATGGTACCTTTGATATATCAAAGAATTCACTTTAAAACTTTGAAATATGTCATAGTTGGTCTCTTTATGAACTTGCTTACAAGCCCAAACTTCTAAGTAGACTCTTGAATGTTATAGAATTTATCTTCTATCCTTTGTCATTCTTTGACAACTTTACTCCACACTCAACTGGAGTATTTATTTTTACACAATCTTGCATTTTAAACTTATTGAGAATCTCTTTTACAAACTTCTTTTGATTCACAAAGATTCCACATTCTTATTGTTTGATCTTAATCCCTAAATAGTAAGTCATAAAACCAATATTTGTTATCTCAAACTCCTTGATCATTACTTACTTGAAGTCTCCAGATATTTTTAAGATATTACCTGTAAAGATCATGTTATCCACATATAAGCATACAGTAAAAGTATCATCACTCTCTTTTATCTTCACATAAATAGCATATTCATAAGGACATTTTTTCACAAGTATATTCTTTAAGAAATAACTATCAATGCAACTATACCAAGCTTTTGGGAATTGTTTCAATTCATAGAAGGCTTTGTTCAACTTTAATACCTTGTTTTCATATCCCTTCATTTAATAATCTATAGGTTGCTCAATGTAGACCTTTTCTTTAAGAAAATCATTTAGAAAGGCTAACTTGACATCTATTTGGTAGATTTCCCATCTATATTGGACAGTTATGGCAATTATTAAGCATATGATCTTCAATTTAGCAACTAGAGCAAAAACTTTATCATATTCAATACCTGATTTTTTACTATGGCCTTTTGCTACTAATATTGGCTCATACCTCTCCACCTCTCCTTTGGCATTCTTTTTTTCTTTGTAGATCCACATAATACCTATTAGCTTTTTTCCCTATGGTATAGAAACCAATTCTCATGTGTCATTCTTCTTAATTAATGCAATATCCCCGTCTATAGCAATTCTCCATATTTCATACTTTATTGCTTCTTCAAATACTAGGTTCATATATGGCAAGATGACAATATAGTGTTAGATCATCATCAATTGGATTAGTTATCTCATACAACTCATCAAAGCTCCTTGTCTTTCTTGGTAGACTTGGTGGGATGTCATTACTTGAACTTCTACTAGAAGAAATGATAAAGGCGAAGTTTAGTTCATTAGTAATTGTGGAGGTGTAACTAGTTCTTAATGATATTCATATCTCTCCTCCTCTTCATCAAGAACTGATAGAAAGTCATATTTCTCCTCACATCTACCTTACAATCTCATTCTTTTTTTTCATCATATTTAGTTTCCCTACTAATCACCGTCTTTTCTTTATTGAGATTGTAAAGCTTGTATCCTTTAGATTTTTATTATAGCCCATAAAAATTATATTTTTGCTCTTGTCATATGGCTTGGTCCTTACTTGATCATATATATTCACATAGCCAATGCTTTTAAACACCTTCAAGTATATAGCACTTGGCTTTCTTCCATTTCGTGTCTCTTATGGAGTCATATCATTCAAGCCTTTTAGAGGACATTTATTTGACAAGTAAACAACACAATCTACAACTTCAGCCTAAAACTCGTTGGGCATCTTTCTTATTTTGAGCATATTTCTCGTCATTTTAAGGATGCTTTTATTCTTTTTCTCCACCTCTATTTTTTTATAGGGATATATAGATACTATTAAGAGTTTTTTTGTACCTTGATCCGCACAAAACTCATTAAACTTATTAGAAAAAAATCACTACCCCTATTTGTTTTAAATAATTTTATAATATAATTACTTTTTTTTAACTAATGCTTTAAACTTCTTAAAACATTTAAATATATTAGACTTTTTTAAGAAGTATACTCTTTTTTTTTTACTATAATCATCAATAAAAAGTAGAAAATATAATTTTTTACAAAATAAGCATGGTTGAATAGGACCCCTTACATCTGCTTGTATCTCTGATTGGGGTTGACTTGCTATAGATATAGACTTTTTTTAAACGCTCTTATAGGATTGTTTGCCCACTATATATCCTTCACATAACTGATTTAGATGTTTAATGGATGTAAACCCTTCAACATCTCATTTTACATCATCATCTTCAAGTCAAAGTTTACATGCTCAAGTCTCATATGTCAATTCCGAGTATCATCTTTCATATATATATATTTAGGCATTTAGGCACATCTATCTCTATGTTTAGCAAAAACACCTTGTTCGTTGTCATGGTTACTTTTGCAATCATAATTTAATAAGTATCGATGGTCTTTTATTTTAATTTCATAACCCTTCTCCAATAATTAACCCAAACTCAATTTATTGCTTTTTATAGTTAGGATATAATGAATATCACTAATAAATTGGTGAGTATCATCTTTCATTTGAATCAAAATTGTATCTTTTTCTTTTATAGAAATCTTTGAATGATCTATAAAAGTGAAATTATCTTTAATTGATTCATCAAGCTCCACGAACTTGTCTTTTTTTATACATATGTGATTGTTGTCTCCATTGTCAAGACACCATATGTTTTCTTTGGTTTTTATTTTTTTAATCATGAATTAGTAATAAAGTGGCTTCTTGCTCCTCTTATACTATTAGATTGACATTCTTTTTAACCTTTTTGGTTGAAATCCAACAATCCTTAACATAATGATCTATTCTTTGACAATTATAACACTTAATTTTATTTTATTTTTTATCAAACTTCTGGTCGACTGGTTAGCTTTAATCGATCGACCAGTTGATCTATCTACCTTAACCTCCTTTTTCTAATTTGTCTATTCCTCTACCTTGTCCACGACCTCTACCTTCTTGGCTATATCCAGATTCATCTTGCTTTTTTTTCATGAAAAGTTTTGAGAAAAGTGCTCGTGTGTCCATGTTTTCTTGAACTTTGTTGATTTTTTTTCAAGCGCTTGTAGTTTTCTTATAAGATCTTGAATTGTTAGAAAAAAAAAAAACCATTTTTTGGCAATTCCTTTATTATGACCACCACATAGTGGGATTTCTTTAACAACAAGCTTAAGATCTTTTCTACCACACTCGTTTCTTCCATATCTTTTAATCTACTTATATATAGTAAATCCTCTAATAAATTAATTTAAAATATTCTCTAATTTAAGCATATGTGATTTTTCAAAGTCACCTCGTAACTTTTGTAAGTGTATCTTTTTTACACTATCAACTTCTTGGTTTGACTGTTGTAAAACTTTTCATACTTGTCTGACAGTGATTGTGTTACATTGATGAATGATTATGAATGCTTGTTGATCCTTCCTTTCATATCTTTTACACAACTTTCATTTGGACTGAAATCAACATCACTGTTTCAAGCTCTTCAAAGATTTTTTTAATTGTTTTCCACACATCTTGAAAACTTAGCCAAGTTTTCAAACGAATACATCAAATAATACTAAATCACAAAGCAAAAGAATAAAAAGAAATTTGATAGGAACATATGTTGAATTAAATGTTTTTTTTTCCTTCTTACATTCACCTTTTTCTCTCTAATCTTATATTTATACTTCTAATTATAAGCTTATTTATATGTCTAAAGTCCTAAATAAATAAAGAATTAAACTAAACATAGAAAAATATAATACGATCAAGAAAAGTATTTATACCAACTAAACCAACTCTCAACCAATAAACCAATTTTCTTATTTAAACTAGTCGACTGATTCCTCTAATCTTTAGAAAAACTAAAAATCTAGTTTCCTGTACCAAGTCATGATACGTGGAGTAATTCAATGGATTAGAGGAAGTAATTCAATGGATTAGCAAGGATCAACCCTATACCACTAGCTAGAGCTACCACCAAACCCTTTTCTTCATCATGGAGTTCATTGCGAGTACAATTTTTTCTCGCTTTCATTGCATCAAGGGATCCAACAAGGCAAAATCTTGCCCGGTCACTGGAGACACTGGCAGCTTTAACATCCATTGAATTGATCAAGGGGTAAAACTTCCCAGTAGGTAGAGTATTAGCATTAAAACTCAGGCCCTTGTATTGTTTGTTACTTACAAGATATCAGATGGAAAATCCCTGCTGATGGTGCTAGCAGCAACCGTGAGAATCCATGGGGTTGTATTTCCAACCACACAATGAGGAGGTCCATCATTTCCTGCTGAGGAAACTAAGAGGATCCCATTCTCTCAAGCACAGAGCTCGTTTCTATATATAGAAGTGGAATCTATTAATGGTTATCTCCTTTTATGTGAGTGATGGAATAATGCACTAGGAGATTAATAGTTGGGGTAAGATCTAAATCCAAATAAAAGAAAGATTTTTCATGCAAAAAATCTCCCCTCAAAACGAGAATTGCATGCCAGTTGTCGAATATTTAAACAAACAAAATTGGACTATAATTACATGTTTTGGCAACAATTTCTCCCGAGCTCCTAAGGTGTTCTATACGATCAAACCACAAATTCTACAGGCAAAAAAGGCCCCATGGAAAAATCAGGCATAAATTGGCATCTAGCAAGTATCAACTACTTAACTGGGGGTCATTGGCATAGAGCCACCAACCGAAGCTTTGATGTATATGACTGCTAAATTTTAAACTCCTCCCCTCCCGGAAACTATTGGTTTTACTTCAATAACCTGCTGCGAATACTTTCTGCAATCTTTCAGCAGAAAGGGATGCTCTTTTATTAGTTGGCTCAAGCACCAGGGCATATTTGAAATCTGCAAGAATAAAAGGTTTCATTAATCCAGTGGGGTCAAGCGGTAAGATTATAAATAACTGGAAGATATGGATCAGACAAATTCCAAAGACGAATATATATTTGGCATATCGCCCCTTCAAAAATAAAAACTGTCCTCTTTTTAATTGAAACCAACAATGTTTAATTTGGGCCCATTTAAATTATCCTCGCCTCTGTTGACATGGAACCTGGATTTGACCAAAGCCAGGGAGCAAGCAGCCAACATATAGATGAAAAGATGAAACAAAGAATAAATCTACTCAAAGAAACTTGTAATGTGATGAATTGACTCACCTTCAATTGCATCCTTATAGTAACCAAGCATCTCTCTTGCTGTCCCTCTTCGCAAATAAGCCTTAACATTCTGGAAACAAAAAGGAAAACAGGAACCAATGTTAAAGTAGTCTGAATAAACTACAGCACAATGCACTAAATCTCCAGGGATAACCGTTGCTTCAGATGTATAAAGCAAACCTTAACAAATGAGCAAGTTTCAAAGACAAATTCATTGTAGTTAATGAAAAATAGTGATAACAAGCAATCCATGACAAAACTAATAAAAAATTGCAAGAAATCACCTTTTTATCAAGGTTGATAGCATTGGAACAATCTGCTTCAGCATGGTGGAAACTGAAAGTAAAATAAAATATGTCAAGCAAGTACAATAAGATACCTATACAACAATGTTGAAGAATAAAAAAAATACCTTCCCAGTTCAAGATATGCTGCAGCTCTGTTACTGTAATATGTTGCATTTTTGTCATTAAGTTTGATAGCTTCGGTATAATAGCTAACAGCCTTCTGCCACTGCTGCTCCTTAAATGCTTGATTGCCCTTGATCATAGAATTAGGTGGCAAGCAAAGAAGTTCAGGCTCAATAAAGATCCATTAACTAATATAGCACAAAAACATTTGTAAAGTATATAGGGTAGTAAAACAATATGAAACTAATTAATATTTTGCATGAAACCAGACACTGAATAAAGTCATAAAGATGACTACTAACATATTTTCCAAACTATAAGAATCACAAGTCTTCCATCTCATGTAGTCCAAGATAAGTTATGACTACTAACATATTTTCCAAACTATAAGAATCACAAGTCTTCCATCTCATGTAGTCCATGATAAGTTGAAATGAAAATGCACATTTATAGAAGCTGATCAAATTTAAAAAAAAAAAATCCATTGATCATTGGCAGCATCACCAAGCTTCTGTTCAGGTGTTGCTGGTCTGTGTCTGTGATCTTCTCTTATGCATCTTCCTTGAAATGTTTTTTCATTTACTTATTTAATTTTTTAAACACCAATTGAAAAAGGGTGCAAAGAGCTACAAGCAAGAAGCCAATTTTCTCAGAAAGATAAATAAACAGTTTAATGATTACAAAAAATTGTAGTAGCCATGCTATCACCACTACAAGTGCACATCCAACTGGCTGAGATATCTAAAAGGAAAAGAACATAAAACTTTTCAAATTCATCACGTACACCATTGAATAAGCAGTATCATCAACAACATGAATAGAATTAGCAAATAAATTCAGAAAAATTCAGTGGACTTCCTTTTTCTCTTTTGAAGAGAGGGAGAGAACCACAAGCTGAACGTGAAAAAAAGTTAAATTCACTATACACACACACACAGACTCTCAGTATTGAAACAAGATGGGCACTGGATCCAAGATTAAATTCCATTTGATTATCTAGAACAGTTCATCGTGCAAAGGTGCACTATGAACAACATTTTAATTATGACAGTGAATCTAATTAGTACAGCTAAATCCAAGGCTCAGTTCTAACTTTTGACCCTCAGTCAACTTCTGAGGTGCATATGGAAATCGATTTAAAGCAAGCATTAAAGTCAACAAATAAAAGATCAAGATCAACATGCCAAGTGCAATCAAATTCAATCCAAAATCTGTCACTGGACATGTTACAGTTTTGACAGGTAAGACACATGAAGAATGCATAATCTACCTTTTCTTTAGCCATCTCAGCAGAATTTGCCCGGCTGTCTTTGTTACTCAATTTGGAATTCACATATGTCTCAGCTTGTTCTTGAAAAGTTTTATACATGGTCTGCACTGTATCTAGTAAAAAGCGATCGCTGCCATGTCTGGCTATCAAGGACACTGAGACAGGACACTTGTTATAATATCCTAATGGTACAGTGACCTGAAACATATAAAAAAACAAATAAAGTTAAATAACAAAACTTTGCTGTTATAAGAGGAAACAGGAATTCAGTGCAGCGTCTTATTGCCATTTGCACATGCATGCATGTCTCGTCTTATTGCCATTTGCACATGCATGCATGTCTCTGTGTGTGTGTGTGTGTGTGAAAGAGAGAGGGGGAGAGAGAGAGAGAGATTCACCTGACAGCAACCTGATAGGCTAGCAATACTCAAAAGACCAAATGAAGAGCTCTGATATTCTTCAGATAAAATCTCCTTCCCACCAAGTTTTGGAGGAAGATAAGCAGTTGTCGGGACCACCAGAATCCCATCATCCTGGAAAGCCACAGAAACCAAAAGAAGAAAAAATAAAGGTGTTTACAAGGCATAATCAATATAACCATTATGAATAAACAAATCAAAATTAGATAATCAAGGTTGCACTATTTGAAAAACAAACAGAAATGTTAATTCAAGCTCCAAGACCCTAACTCGAACCAATTACACAAATTAAAATGGAAGTGCAATGTGTTTTCTTTTCCAAGTGCTCCTACATATTCATAAAATGAAAAAAGAGTTAATGAAGTTCTAGAAGAAGAAACCCACTGAAAGACAGAAGGTTATATAGTCAAAAAATAAAATAAAATAAACTGGGACAAGGATATAATGACTCCAGCAACTAACTAAAATGGGCATAACCATATACACTTAAAGCCCAGTCATAGAGTTGAAGGATACAAGATCCTTGCATTTCAGAACTAACATTGATGTGTAATGAGAAAAAAATAAAAGCCAAAGTTAGATATAAGGTACTGTATGCACTGTAACAATCCTATCGTCAACCTAGCACATAAAAACAGAGTAAAGGAGAGCATTAAAGGATGATGAATTGCAATAAAAACAATGATCTCATACATGCTGTTCAACCAATTATTATTGTTTTTTTAATTGTTTCAACTCTGTTCTTTTTTCCCAAGACTCATTTTTCTTTATTTGGGCGGAAAACATAAGACAAGCTGGGCATTGCATTAAAAATCTAAACAACCACTCTTTCCTTTTAGCTGTATTCATTAATGCATCCATTAGGAGTTGATGGAAGCTTAAGCGAAGAAAAATCAATTCCAGTATATAAGATAGACATTAAACCAATATCAGCTTTTAATTAACAAAGCATCTCTTGTAGTTTTCAACAAATGATATTTTTGTTTATATAAACTATTGATGACTTGTGATATTCAAATTCAAAGGTCTTCATTTAAGGAAAAAAAATACCTTCAATAGGAAGTTGACAGCCGAACGCATTTCTTCTCTAATAGACTTGCAGAGTTCAATCTCTGCATCTGACAGCTCCATTATTTCATTCATCTGAGCTGAGAAATTGGGTTCAAGAATTGGCTTTACTGTGTTAATCCATTCCTCGTGATTGCTTCTGAACTCATATCTATTACAAGATAGAGACAAGATTCATATTGTCAAGAAAATATCAAAATAAATGTACAATAAAGTGAAGAAGCATCCGACTTTCACGTCATACACCATACTCAAATGCTCATCAAGAAATTGAACATCACAAAATTCTATCCTCCTCCACAAGTTAAATAACACATATAATTAAGTCAAAGAGCACCCAGGTCTAGTCCAAAATGCAGAGGAAATAATTATTTGGTTTGTCCGTTGTAACTTTAACAGATCATGAGGCTTCTAATAACAGTATATTCAATGTATTGATCATAATTTGAAGGTAGGAAACAGTCTCTAACTACTACACCTGATTAGAAACTATAAATACATTTTATAAGCCATAAGCAACTACTGGTTGAAATCCCATTTTATTCCAACACAAGAAGTCGAGAGATCTAGCCCAATCATCTGATAATCTCTCTCTCAGATTTTCTTTTTTTATTGATAAAATTTCTCATTAACTACAAACCCCAATATAAACATACTGATTTATGTCTTCGGAGATGACTATCAGAAAAAGGTTAAAGTTCCAAAACTGATATTGATGTTTGAACACTATAAATTTCTCGCATGGACTGTACACATAAATGATCTATATCAAACCACCTCCATATGCCTAAATATGATCGATAATGATACCTCCATCCCAAGCGACCAAAAAAACAGATGAAGAAAGCTAATCAAAAACTAATTTCGATATTGGTTTTCCAATCATATTACAAAAAGTGGAAAAAAGAACAAAGTTCTACAGTGGTACAATTACAAGCAGTAGATAAACTGTCATCGTGCCTTCAAAGGAAATTTTGACTACAACTGTATATCCCATTCTCAGCTTTTCCACAACAAGTTCAATCATATATTCACACTTGATTATCTGAAAGACTTACCTATGAAGAAGCTGCATGACATTCGCAAGCAATCTTATTGAAGAAGTTTTAACTTCACCATTTGTTTTTTTGTTGTGGAACTCTTTCAGGCTTGGAACTTTAGATTTCAGATACACATCAAGAATTTCATGCTTCAATAATTGTCCTGGAGAAGTGTGTCGAGGTATAATTCAGAGACAAACTCCACTAGAGAAGAGCAAATATTTGTGAAATATAACAAAGGAAAAAATTTACAACTCTAGGTCAGAAGATCATGACATACTTCCGAAATGCTTTTCAGTTGACTTAACCACCACCTGGGCAATTCTATCAACAGGAATCTTTAGTGATTGAAAACAATCATCTGCCATTATAATTTGCCTAGGACTACGGTGACCTCCAAAAGCAGATTGAAGAAGAACATGTCCAACACGTTGCAGAATATTAGGATCCTTAGCAAACCAACCTGCAAGAGTTGTTTCAGAAGTTGATCAAAATTAGTATTGATGAGGCAACCAGAGAGAATCAAAAGGAATCTCATCAATTCAAAGTAATAGTCAATCAATGGCTAGACGAGAATAAAATGACCTCTACTTCAAAGATGACGTTACACACATGCTCAAAGCAAAATAAATTACATAAAAAGTGGTGTGAAAAATAAAGAAGCAAATTCAACTTCAGAGCAAGGTTTTGATATATTTTTATTTTTATTTTGATCTAGTTCAAGGAGCTTATTAAGGCAACAAAACCAGCTCTTAGGACGTTCCAAAGCATGGATTAAGGTGAAATTTGCTTGCCTCAAGCAACAAACAATGAAATGTCATAACTGGTCAGTAGTGCAGGGCACTACAAAGTTTAGAGCTTTAGCTCGTTAAATAAATGTGCAACGAAAAGACTAAACTTCAGTTCGCATTCAAGAGAATTGATATCAGTCATCACCAAGTAAAATTACACAATAAGTAATTATATGATCAATCCTAGCTTAAACATTTGCATAATTGGTTCTTTTCTTGAAAAGGTAAAGCCAAGATCTGTGCAAAATACTAAATCATATTGTGTTCCAACTATATTTTTTTAAGTTAAAAAACATATGGAGCAAGTTGAAACACACACACATCAATCATATTCCTACTTGAAAGTAATATGAGAGAAAAATGTTCAATCAGAAAAACCTACATCAATTTGAAATAGAGACCAACAATAGACATTCAACAATTGCAATACAGAAAAATGTAGGTCGTCAACAACATTATTTCCAAAATGTGACCCTTACATACCAACAGTGTCAAGACTGGGTGAAACAGGTAAGACTCCTATCTTTGAAATAGCTCCATATGAGGGACGAAATCCTATGATACCACAAAATCCAGCAGGTACTCTCACACCACCAACAGTATCAACACCTGCCATAAAAATATCTGTATCAAATGCACATTACAAAATTTGCACATGTTTTATAGAGGTTAACTTAATGTCCAGAAAGCTAAAATTTTATTGAGTGGTCTGAAAATGCCAAAAGTTCACAAAAAGCTTGCATAACCTAAAGAAATTTAACAGCAGAATGACCTGAACAACAGTATCCTATATTACATGAATAAATACCGTCAAACAAAGTCGAAATTTTATGATGCTCCGGAAGAAACTAGTGGCATCCTATTAGTTACTTCCTGGAGTCCATTTTCAAGAAATAGATAGATACAAGTAAGGAGAGAGAAATCCTAGGTAAAAATATTATTATGACTTTTGGTGAGTAATGGATTTTATTCTATTTCCTATTTGTGTTTGTCTCTTTCTAGAAAGTAGGCCCCAGATAGTATCTAATAGGATATCACTAGTAACTCTTTGTGCACTATAAAATTTTCTCAAAAAAAAGTATCATGCAAATCATGCATTCCATTTATAGAATAGTTTATTATCATATTCCATTTCTATTTGAGGAACCATATAACTTGTGCTATATGTAAATCAACTTCAATTAAATCACAGTAAAATATTTTTGGTTTCTGTAAGAATTAAATTATAATCACTGCCAATTTAAAATGTACTTTATATAAGTATATATAAAAAAATAACTCCATTACGAAATATTCAATTAATAAGATTTGTCTCGGTGACTGATATAAAAAAGGTTTATGCCGCACATAGAAAAATAAAAAACAACAAAAGAACAAACCAATTTACAAACTGTTAAATATGTTAGAGAGCTTCATGCTAACCAGTATCCATCAATGACCCAACTTAATCATAACAACAGCAGTGACCAAAATCAAGTGAATAAAAATCAAGATTGTTTGATATACAATCACGCAACCTGCTCATAAGACAACTTTGGGATTTCAAATTTATGACAACTGTGATTGCCTTGCGGTCTAAAGGACATTCACACTAATGATAGTTTGGAAACAAAAGGAGAGCCACCCAAGCATATACAAAGGTTTCACATAAAACATTTGCATGAAAGCAATTCAAATGTTTCTGAACTCAACCCCATGATCAACGAAGATTGCCTGGTTATCTAAACAGAAAAGAAGTCACAAGAAAGATAATAACAAGCTCACCCAAAGAGAAGTCAACCAGATTAGCAGCTACAGCCACAGCAGCTCCACTACTGCATCCACCTGGTACTCGTGCAGGCTCAACAGGATTGGTAGGTGTACCATAATGCTTGTTTTCTCCAGTGATACTGAAAACAAACAGCACGCAAAGCAAACATCATCATCATCATCATCATACAAAAGAAAGCATAAATTCATAGTATGCCCTAAGTTTGCAATCTGTAGAAATTTGAAAAGAACAATAACACACCTATAAGCAAGCTCATCAATAACAGTTTTACCGACACAAGCAGCACCTCCTTCAACAAGAGTCGAAACAACAACAGATGTTCGAGAAGCCGCCTCGTGTGTCTTTGCCCAGTCTGGATGACCAAATCCAGTCACATGTCCTTCAATATCAAATCTGACAATCCCAATATATTAGCCATTCACCCAGAAAGAAAAATGTAAATTGAAAAATTAAAAACCACAAAGTTAAAACCCTAAAAAGAATATTGAACTCAAGACTAATCGACAAACAAAGCTTATTTCAATTACTCTCCAATAACTGATTCAAAAAAAAAAATTGATGAACAGAAGTGAAGGGACATACAAGTCGGAGACGGCGAAAGTAAGGCCGGTGAGAGGATGGGGAGCTTTAGGAGGAGCAGGCTGCGGCGGAGGAAGCAACTGAAGCTTGTGGATAAAAGCGCCAAAATCTTCTCTAAGAACTTTCTTGAACTTTTTAGTGAATAAAAAAATACCAGCTAGTCCTAGTCCTAACAACACCCATAGATTTGCAGGATTCGACGCCATCTCACCCTCTCCCTCTCTTATCTACCAGTACTAATCTTTACCTACCACTGCTTTGTTTATTAAAAAAAATAGAGCAGATACATTAGAGGAAAAAGGAAAAACCCTAGCAGAGGAGCAAGCCAAAGAGGAGATAAGGGGGAGAGAGAGACAGAAAGAGAGATTTTTATTTATGTGTAGTGAATTTTGGATTTTTCTAGCTGTTGATGTGCATTTCTTCCCTATCTTTTTTATTTACAAAAGCTGTGAAATGTGGACAGTTTTTCTATATAATACCGTAATGACTAAATTTTAGTTTTTCTGGTTTTTGGTCCATTCTTTTTACCTATTGTTGTATTTTGGTCCTTTTGTTCACATATACAGCCGATGCCGGATAGTTTTACGGTGAAGCCGCCGTCAGCAAGCGTAGTGTATTTAAAATTGTTGTAGTTATTATTTTTTAAAATATATTAAAATAATATTTTTTATTTAAAAATTATTATTAATTTCAGTACCAAAAAAAATATAAAAATATAAAAAAATTTAATTTAAAATAAAAAATTATTTCCGAAAAACAATATTAAACACAATAAGGGAATGGGATATGGAAAGCCAAAATCCCTTCTCTTCTCCTATGTATTTTTGGAGGAAAAGTCATAAAATAAGAGAGAAATTTTAACTTTTTTTTCACTTTAAACTATTTTTTTCTTTTTTCATTCTATATAAAATACAAAAAGATTTTTTAAAATATTATTTTTCATCGGAGTGCCCCATAAAAAAAAAAAGGCTAAGTTACAGTATTGAAATAGTTATATTGACAATTTAACTCTTTAAAATGATTTTTGGCATGAAGGGAAAAGGAGAATATGATTTTTGGACCCAACTAAGAAATAAAATTAGATAATATTATATTAGTTTATTCTCTACACCTCCTAATGTTCACAATCTCAGAATTAACTTGTATTGCAATAGTGTTTTTTCAATAAATTTTTATTTTGATTTATTTAAAAGTGCATTTTAGTTCTTTTATCTTTTTAGTTTATTAATTGACTTGTTCTTTCAATTTTAAAAAAATTAATTTTAATATTAAACTTTATTTTTTTAGTTTTTTTAATATAAAAAGAGAAAGAGGCTCACTGTATTCCAACTTAAAAAGAGAAATTTTTTGTTGCAATAATTCTAATAATCAAAATAATTAATTTTTATATAAAATAATTTTATATAATAAGAGGAGTTCAAATGAGATGTTTTTAAATCTTCAAAGTGCATACAAAAAGAGATCTTACCTTGGAATTTTAGGGTTTGGTGCCATTTTTTTTTTAGAAATTATGGATTTATTTAACAAGGTTTTTACGTATTTCTTAGACATTTTAAATTAAAAATAGATTAAAAATAAATTTCCAGCCCAAAAAAAAACCCTATTTTACATGATAATGCTGGAAGAGAAACAGATGTAGACCATAAATTTAACTTATTAACATATGTAGACTTAGAAGAGAAATAACAAGAAACAGGATAATGCTGGAGATACCATCATGATTTATTTTACAGTTACAAAAAAATCTTGAATGAAATAAATCCAACTGTAATTTTAAGTTTTTGGTTGTAAGAATTAAACAATTAACTCAATATAATTTTCTAATCTTTTTTTTTTTTTTGTATTTCAGCGATGTTGATTAATGAATGCTACAGTAAGATTGATAAATAATCAGATTCTTACCAGGAATGTCTTTTAATTAAAATTCAATATTACAACTTTATTTTTCTTTTCTTTTGGTCACTTTCTACAATACGAAACGTGATAAGCTTATAAGCTTACACCCATATTCAAAAGATTATCTGCTGCAAAAATACCAAATTAAAGGGAGCCTATCTGTATCCCTACGAGCACAAAGCTAGCATTGATGGAATTCATTGATCGAATAATATCATCAACCATACGAGTTCTAATAGATTGTTTTAAAGTCTAGCTATGATTATGCATACGAGTTCTAATAGATTGTTTTAAAGTGTAGCTATGATTATTAAAATATTTTTTATTAAAATAATATTTTTTTAATTTTTTAAAAATTATTTTTGATAGCAATATATCGTAATAATCTAAAAATATTAATTTAAAAAAAATTCAAAAACATTTTTGAAAGGTAAAAATAATTTTTGCTACCTTGGCCATAAATCCCAAGCTCTGAGTTACTTCTCCAATGATAAAATGAAGATTTTTACTTCAGACAACGTAAATATGGAGGTGTTATTCAGCACACATACCTGTTCAATTCACCATCCATAATCCAAGCTCACATACCAGAAAAGATTCATCTTGGTTAATTCTTTCTTTCTAAATTTTAGCTATCAATGATGAGCAAAACCCTCTACAGCTTTGTTGCCAACAAACAGTACAATCAATGAGAGCATGAGGATGCTAAAATCGGGATCAAAATCTTGTATCCTCAATCCTCGACGGAGCAGGATAGAACTATGGCTTGCTGAGCTCATCATGTTCTTTGAAGTTAAAAAGGCAGGAACAAATAGCAATTCTCAGACCAGGTGATCCAAGGAAAAACACAACAGTGAGATCACGTTTTTTATATTAACCGACGAATTCAACTGAGGTCAATGTTATTAGGTGCTTATATTTCATGGGGTTGAACTTATGTTTGCGCTATGCTAGTTTCAGACTTCTTGGTTCCAGAATAAGGTATGCAATTCCAATCATGCAATGATTCATGCCTAGTTAATCAACATTCAACATACATTGACTCTACCTTCCAAGTTCAAATATTGTAACATAACTTCAGCATTCTTAGTAGAAAAGGAAGCTGGTATCATCATTAAACCTTCTCCGGAAAATGCCAGAGTGGAAACCACTTCTTTTAGCGGTGGGGCAAACAAAATAAAACTGAAAACAGAAACAAAATGAAACAAAGTAGTAGAGTTGAATACCAAACAAGCAAGCAAGCACAGCAGTATCGAGCTCAAGCTTCAATAGAGAAATGACGATGATAGAAGCCAAAAGGTGGCAGATAACGCAGAAATTTAGATTGATTTGCCCTTGGAGCTGCATTACAGAATCATGGTACGTTCTTGTATCCAACAAAATGGAGTAACACAACAAGAAGTTAAACTATCTTGGAATCATAAACTGAAAAGTTTTCAACTATTAGATTACCATGTCATTTTGGAAGACCAATTTTTCTCTATATAGCTTGAATAGCTGACAAGCTTCATCAAAACAATTACAAACTTCTCAAGGAGCTTCTCAAAATATTTAAACAGAGCAACCAATTTGGGAAGCTCGTCAATCAAACTATTTGATAACAGACATGGTACTATTGAAGCCCTAGGTACAAGTCTGACCTCTTATCTCAACAGCTATACCAATTAACAGAAATGGTACTATTGAAGCCCTAGGTACAAGTCTCACCTCTTAGCTCAACAGCTACACCAATTGAATTCACCATCAACGCAGACATGCTAGAAAATCTCATCAAGTTAGATTTTCTTTTACTACGTTTCAACTTGAGGCATTGATGACGAAGGAACCTCAGCACGGATTACTGCAAGAATACAATCAACGAGCACAAGAGGCATTAAAAATTAAGATTAAATTTCTATATGCTGCTCCTTCAAACAATATTCAACCAAACAGAAACATTCTTTGGAAAGGAAAAATAAAAAATAAAAGGAAAATTTCATTACAGGCATGTCATAAATAAAACTATGACTAGCTGGTTGTAGCGGTGAAAACTCTCACCCTTTTCTTTCTTCACGAATTTGGAGAAAAGCTGAATATCTGATTCTCATTCCATCAAAAAGAAAAACAGAACAAATTCCAAGTATTTAAGTGGTAGAGACTGGTGCAAATTGATAGGATGGAAATACAAAAATGCGCATGTCCATCTGCCTGTGCACACAATAACAGCCAACAACAATTTATCTATACTTTAAACATCCAAAAGGAAGACTGCAACACGTACTTACTGAAATTGCTATAATGCTTCTAATGTGAAAATAATTGCCAGGTCTCATTTTTCAAACATGTCAAATTCAGTAACAACCAGTTAAAATTTTCAAACTAGGTGATATATTTAAAAAGAAAGGAATAAAAATAGTGAGGTTGAGTTTTAGATATGGAACAATGAATTCCACCACCCACTGAAATGTTGTAAGGTGTTTCCAAATCGTAATATTTAACAAGCCTGCACTATTCTTGATTCAGAAGCCTAGGTCTATCTCTAGCATGTGGAATTTCTATCATACAATTACTCATGCCTATTCAATAAAACTTCAATGTAAAGTGACTCGGTTGTCCCTTCCAACCATCAAATTTCACTGTTCCAACATAACTTCAGCATTCTAAGTGGAAGAGGAAGATGACCTCATCATTATATGGACCCATATGCCGGCTTAAGAAAACACCAGATAATAGAAATAGCTGCCTTTTGCTTTGCGGCAGGCAAACAGAAATCACATGTGCAAACTATGTGAAACAAGGTAGTAGATTGCATACAAGACAACAAAGCATTGCTTGACCTCCGATCAAGAAAATAAAGAAGAGAGAAGCCAAAATTGCAGATAACAAGGAAATTTAAATTGCTTTCCCTGCATCAGAGTACAGCTTGGAAGAAAGCATCCAATAAAATCAAGTACAACAACAGGAAGGAAAACCAAAATGGACCAATGATCTTAACAATGTTCAACTATTACGTTACCTCTCATTTTTGAAAGATTTGATTTCTTTTGTTATACAGCTTCAATAGCTGTGGGGCTTCCTCAACACAATTCACGAACTTCTCAAGGAACAACTTCTCAGAACACAAAAACAGAGTAACCAAGTTCGGCTTCCTTTTAATCAACTGTTTCGATAACAAAAACTGAGCAACTGAAGCTCTTGGTATAAATGTTGTCTTCAAGCCTGGCTTTAAAAGATAGGGGTTTTTCACAATAAATGAAGGTTCACAATCCATGTTATTAACCAAAAAATCCATCACTGCCATAATCTTATCATCTGATGTCATCATGCACCAAGGCTCCTTTATGAAAGCAGCAAGAACGTCTTCCTCGGACCAGCCCCAGCTCTTATAAACACCCAACCTCCTTTCCCACCCAGAATTGCTCAATAGACCCATCACCATCACTGCCGTAGCAAAATGCGGCTTAAGAGGATCACATCCCATTTCTCTCACCGTCTCAGCTATGCTTCTCAAATGATTCGGAGACATCATGACAGACCTAGGAGAACGGTGAACCAATGTAGCAATATGCCTTTTGGGGACTCCATACTCTTCCAAAATGTCGATACAAGGTTTCAAATATGTATCGATTTTATGATAGAGAATAGGCGAGTATCTTTTAACAGCAGCAATTGTCTTTTCATTAGATTGAAGCAAATTGCTAAGGAAGTTGAAATTAAGAATTATTTGGTTTTCCAAGCTTCTATTCAAAATACAAGGATGTGCACATAAAATGTGGGCAATGTCATTGCCTGACATGCCTTCGGAGTGAAAAAACTTGAGTTTCGGCAAAAGGGTTTTCTCAGGTTTGCACGAAAGCACTCGTGGGTATTTTTTAACAAGTTTAAAGATTTGGTCTTGAGAGAGACCATAGTGCTGGAACATGTGAATCACTGAGTCAGGGTTATCTGGGGTTTTAAAACTGAGATGTTTAGAAGCTGAAAGAGCAGATTCAGGAGAGAACCCAAATTTGTTTATGAGATAAGAGGCAGCAAATGACTGTTTATTTGGGTTTTCGAGGTTTGAGATGAAGAATCTAAGAGTAATAATCGAAGGTGAGTGTTGAAATGAAAAGAGCTTATGGGTGGGTGAAAGTGTGGCGGCGTGTCTCCCATGTTGGAGAAGGGATTTGTAGAGGAAATAAAACATGGGAATTGAGGGATGCAAGAAAGTTTAACTCTTTCTCTTCGTCAAGAGAATCTACAAGGATGTTGATTCGCAGAGCGAATCATGAACTTGCACCGAAGAAACCCTAATGTTTTAACTGCCCCAAATCACCGTTTCAGAAAGAGCTGGCCCGTTTAGTCGTTGTTATGTTTTAAAAGTGTATTTAAAAAAAGTTTAAATTTTTTTATATTTTTATAATATTTTAATAAGTTGATATTAAAATTAATTTTTTTAAAATAAAAAAATATATTATTTTTATATATTCTTAAGTAAAAAATATTTTAAAAAATAATTGCAGCTACACTTTCAAATATTTTTTTTTAAATAATATTATTAATATAAAAAAATCTAATAAATATTTTTTAATATATTTTTAATTAAAAATATTTTTTCGCACAATTAGTTATTTTTAACTTTTAATTCTTATAATTTTTTAATTTTAATTCTTACTATTTATTTTTAATTAATTAACTAACTAATTAATTATTATTATTATTATTATTATATTTAAAAATTTGAAAATTTCAAATGAACTTGAGTTTTTTAATGTTATTTAATAAGCTGAAATATCTAGTTTGAATTTTTGTTTTAGAAATTTCTACATGAATAGGAGATTATTGGATATTAGAGTTTGTTTAAAAATATAGTTATAGTTGTATTTTAAATAATTTTTTATGTTATAATGTATATAAATAATTATTTTTATTTTTTAAAAGTTATTTTTATATTAGCACGTTAAAATGATTTAAAAATATTAAAAATATATTAATTTAAAAAAATAAAATAAAATTTAAATTTTTTAAAAATACTTTTAAAACATATATATATATATATGGATCTATTTCTTTATATCTAGTACTTGATAATCTTCAAGTATTTATACACCCTTGGATCATTTAGACCACGTGATTTTACCGAGCAACAAATAGGAGATAAGCTTGTTGTATAATACTCTCCGAGGAATCATAAAAAAACATTTGTTTTATTACGGAGACTATGCAGCTCATAAATAAAATGAATTGTTTACATGTCCAAACAGTAACTTTTGGTTTGCTAGCTGATGAAATATTAATTATAAACTATTTAATTTTAAAAGGCACAAATTACATCATGAATTTACTTTTAAAATATTACCAATTTAAATTTTATAAATTTTAGGATTATTAGCTAATTAAATATCAATTATCAAGCTATTCAATTTCAAGAAATATAATTCAACTAATCATATTCTAAATTTATTTTCTAGAAGTCACGAATTTAAGTTCCATAAATATCAGGATTAATAAAAATTTATATAATTATTAATTTCAAAACCTGTAGAATTAGACAAGATATACACAAGCTGACCTAAATATCCATATTAATAAAAAAAAATACAAATTATCAAACTATTTCAGTTTTCTTCTCTCTCTCCCCGGTATAGTTGCCACCTCTAGTATTTAAAATTATATAAAATTTTAAAGACTCTTAAATGTTTTTTATTAAGTTGATTTTTAAGGCCAACATTAATGTAACAAACCCTATTGATGTAAAATCTAAAAACTCACAAACAAATTTAAACATAATATTGAAAAACAAAAAATCATATTTGAGCTAAAAAACATGGCACAACAATTATCTTAAATTAATGAGCCATCACGGTTAGAATTCAAATCCTCATCTAATGATTAGAAAATTACAAATAAAACATATAAGGAAACATCATTAGACAATTGTTCTTCACTAAGATAATTTCAATTCTTTTAAGAATTGAAAAGTATGAGTTTGTCTTGCACATATAAATATTACTTTGAAATCATAATTTGTAAGAGAAAAACATAAATACAAACTAAATAACTCCATTTATGATAAATAAAAAAAGATCATAAATAATGCTAGAAAAATAATAATAAAATTCTAAATAAAATAGAAAATAAATCCTAAATCAAGTAAAAAACTAATATAATCTTACATATTGGCTACTTGTAAGCCCCTACAGACAATAACAATAACAGTAATAATGGAAATGTTTCATGATGATAGATTATGGAAGAAATATAAAGAATAAGAAGGTTAACTTTGTGAATTAATAGAAATTAAAATCAAAATAAGGTTAAATTGTAGTTTTTTAATTTTTAAAAATTAATAAAACAACCAAAAGAGAAACGAGAGATTTGAGGGGGGAAAACATAAATATAAAAAGGCCAACCTCCACCTTTAATTGTAAGGAAGGTCGGCGATACCTGGCAGGTTGCGGCTCAGTGGTGTTGGCGCAGCTCTCTTTTCTTCGAACTTTGGTTCGAATTTCAGTGAGAGTGGGGCTGGAAAGCTATTTCCTTTTTGTTTCTACTAGATCCTCTTTGTGTGGTACTCTTGTCACCTCCGTGGTGCTTTACTTGTTCAGTGGGCTTGCAGGATGTTCAGTGGGCTGTGGGATTAGTCGTGGTGCGCATAAGTTAATCCGGACTCCCACGTTAATAAAAAAAAAAAAAGAAGAAGGTCGGCGACCAGCTAGTAGAGAGGGAAGATAAATTCTTCGAATCCTTTTGCTTTTCCTTTAAATTGTGAGAAGATTTACGGTTTAAAGGTCTATGAAAGAGAGAAACACCTAAGCTTCAAATTAAGAGGGATTGAAAAGAGAAAGAGTGGACTTAATGAGAGAAAGCCAAGGAAAAAGAATAAGAAAAGAAAAAAAAATTGAATGGTTGAATTTTAAAGTTTACGTTATAGATTGCTAAGGTACTTGAAACTCAAATATACATCTTAGAATAGAATTTAATTATTTTAGAGCATGTTAGAGAAAATATGGATTAAGGTTCATGGGGAAGAATTAAAACAAATGCAATTGTATGTGGAATTAACTTAATTAATAATTTATGGTCCCAAGTGTTATGGATGGTCGGCCTAAAGTGGTAATACAAGATATGATTTGATGTTGGTTTAATAATTTATTCCATAGAAGTATTAATTGAGATTTTTTGGAAAAATAGCCCTAAAGAATATTATAAAAATTTGATAAATCATTGATAAAAACTAGTATGCAGAAACCCTATTGGGAGTTTGATTCGCAGGTCGCTGAAGAAACCCTAATGTTTCAATTGCCTAACAACACACTGAAGGAGGAAGAGCAAACCAACACAACACCATCTGTTTATTTTTTTTATTTTAAAAGTATTTTTAATCAAATTAATTTTTTTTATTTTTTATTTTAAATTAATATATTTTTTATATTTTAAAATTATTTTAATATTAAAAATAATTTTTAAAAATTAAAAAAATATGATTTTAATATTAAATTAAAAATATTTTAACACGGTAGTTTTTAGCTTTTAAGAAATGAGAAAATATTGTTTCCAGTACACTGGATCAAGGTTGTCATTCCATTTCAGTTTGCGCTATGTGTTTTCAATTGGAACGGATTTTGGAGAGTACTGGCATGCAGTTTTTGACGTGCTGTTTATATACATAACAAAATTTTAATTTAACATTAAATTAACTTCAAATTATATAATTTAAATTTTAAATAAAAAAATAAAAATTAAACTAATATGATCCAATCAACTCAAAGAATCCAAAAACAATCTGAATAATTAGTAAAAATATAATTTGACTAAAACAAATTTAAAATAAGATCCAATCAACTCAAAAAATCCAAAAAAAATTGAATAATTAGTAAAAATATAATTTGACTAAAAAAAATTTAAAATAAAATATTTCTTTTAAAAAATATTTTATTTTTAATAAAAAATATTTTATTTTGAATTTTTTTTATTCAAACTATATTTTTACTAATTATAGTATATTGATAGACTCAGGTCAACCTAGGTTAAACTTTTAAATTTATGTTCTGAGTCATGAGACCATAATAACCTCAAATAAAACAAATCAAAATAAATTATGAAACTCAACTTTCAATAAATTTAAATGATAAAATTAAAAAAAAAATCAATTTAAAAAAATGACAAAAAATGATATTTTTGAAATAAAATTACAAATTTAAATAAAATTATAAAAATATCTTCAGTAGTTTCACAAGACTTTTCTAAACTCTAATTGTTTTAAAATTTTAACTTGAGATATAACAATATGTTAAGAGATTCCTCGTAAAATTTTAACTTAATCACAAGTTGGATTAGAAGATACGATTGATACCGTAAAACTAGATAATATATATTTAAAAAAAAAATATTTGGCTAGAATGGAACAGTCAAAACAAAACCAAAATATTCCACTTGGAATTTAGGCAAAATTTATAGAACGAGATGAGATTCTGAGCGACATAAAATCTATTCAAGTTTGTTTAATTTTTTAAACTAGAACAAGATATATCAAGTATTCCAGATGGAATGAAATAAATTTAATAACTCTATTATAAAATAAAATCCATGAGCACAACAAATTTACCATGCCTATGAGTTATTTTTTTTAGGCCCCTTTTCTTTCTTTCTTTTAATCTTGCCTCGTGAGGGTTTGATTGGAGGCTAATTTAAATAAAATTATTAATAAATAACAAAATTAAAAGATAGAAGACTAAAATAAAACACCAAAGGAAGATGAGTTGTGTTTTAGAAACTTCAAAATGATAACCTTAGTGCTTGGTATTTACTAATTACAAAAACTGGGTCCTTAAATCTTTAAAATTTTATAAAATAAGAATTTTGATCCGAAACTTTTTTTTTTTCTGGGTTTAAGAGTATAAAATAAGAATTTTGATCCGAAACTTTATTTTTTTTTTCTGGGTTTAAAATAAATTTATCGTATTGTAACAGTAAATAGAGAAAAATGATGTTGATGATGATTATAATTATCAAAACAGTAGATTTTTGTATCAAATAATTCTATATAATAAGTGAAGTTCCACTTATGTATTGTTTTTACATTGAAAATGCTTAAAAAAAATAATTTAAAATCAGGAAAGTTTTTGATTTTTCAGTTGATTTTCGGGTTTTTGGGGGTTTTAAGGCTATATATTGATTAACAAGGTTTTTATAGTGTTTTTTAAGTGTTTTCGCTAAAAAATAGGTTGAAAATAAGTTTTTGAGTGAAACATATCTTCAAGTTCGATTTTGTTATTATGGATGAAATTTATAGATAGTTAGACAGGTGTCATTTAACCTTTTTTTTCCCTTAAAAAATTTAAGATAAATAACATATTATCTGTTTTATTCATCAAAACAAAAGAGCCCATATCGCAAGCCAGCCCTGACAGGTACTAACTTCGTCTTTTTTTATGTATTTATATTTTTTATTTGTTTCTTTTTAAGTCTTTTTTCAAAATCAAATTTTAATTTAGATTTAAATTAACAAACTTTCTCTCTTTTAATTTGTTATTTAGACTTTTCTAAATAATAATTATTTTTTAATTATCTTGTATACATTTAGTTTTTTGAATAGATTATTCAAGTTCACCTATATTTTTTTTCTTTTTATATTTTATATGAATAGATAATATTTATTTTTTTTAATAATATTTCTAATATATATAACCTTACATAATATTTTTTATTTTATTCAATTAATTTTATACATGTTTATTTATATTATCATTTGATTAATTAAAAATTCAATTTTGATAAACAATATCATTAAATATAGTTGATTAAAAATTCAATTTTTTCATTTTCCTCTTTATTTATTTGATTATATATATATATATATATATCAAAATTTTAATTTAAAAATAAATTAACTTCAAATTATATAATTTAAATTTCAAATAAAAAAATAAAAATTAAACTGATATTATCTGATCAATTTAAAGAATCCAAAAACAACCTGAATAATTAGTAAAAATATAGTTTGACTAAAAAATATTCAAAATAAAATATTTTCTTAAAAACAAATTAAGACAACAATGTACTAATAGACTTAGGTCAACCTGGGTTAAACTTTTAAATTAATGTTCTGGGTCATGAGACCATAATAACCTCAAATATAATAAATCAAAATAAATTATGAAACTTATTTTTTAATAAATTTAAATGATAAAATTAAAAAGAAAATTCAATTTAAAAAAATAACAAAAAATGATATTTTTGAAATAAAATTACAAATTTGAACAAAATTATAAAAATATCTTCAGCAGTCTCACAATGCTTTTTTAAATTCTAATTGTTTGAAAATTTTAACTTGATAACAATATGTTAGGAGACTCCTCGTAAAATTTTAACTTGATCATAAGTTGGATTAAAAGATACAATTGATACCGTAAAACTAGATAATATATTTTTTTTTTAAAAAAATATTTGGCTAAAATGAAATAATTGAAACAAAACTAGAACATTCCACTTGGAATTCAAGCAAAATTTATAGAATGAGCTGAGATTATAAGCGACATAAAATCTATTCAAGTTCGTTTAATTTTATCAAGTATTCCAAATGGAATGAAATAAAATTAATAACTAAATTTACTATGCCCATGAGTTCCTTTTTTCTTTGTTTAGGCCCCTTGTCTTTCTTTTCTTTTAATCTTGCCTTGTGAGGGTTTGATTGGAGGCTAATTTGACTAAAATTGTTAACAAATAGCAAAATTGAAAGATAAAGGACTAAAATAAAATACAAAGATGAGTTATGTCTTAGAAACTTCAAAATGATAACCTTAGTCCTCATTATTTACTAATTACAAGAACTGGTCCCTTAAATCTTTGAAATTTCATAAAATAAAAATTTTGATCCGAAATTTCATTTTTTTCCTAGTTTAAGAGAAATTCATCAGATTGTAAAGTAAATAGAGAAAAATGATGTTGATGATGATTATGACTATCAAAACAGTAGATTTTTGTGTCAAATGATTCTATATAATAAGTGAAGTTCTACTTATGTATTGTTTTATATTGAAAGTGTTTAAAAAAACAAATTTGAAATTAGGAAAGTTTTTGGTTTTTCAGTTGATTTTCGGGTTTTTAGAAGTTTTGAGGTCATATATTGATTAACAAGGTTTCTATAGTATTTTTTAAGTGTTTTCGCTAAAAATAGGTTGAAAATAAGTTTTTGAATGAAAAACCACTTAAAGTTGGATTTTCTTAGGATGAAATTTATGAATAGTTAAACATGTGTCATTTAACCTTTTTTTTCCTTAAAAATTTAAGATGAATAATATATTATCTACTTTATATATATATAAAAAACTCATATCATAAGTCAGCCCTAGCAGGTGCTAACCTGACCTTTTTCTTTTTATTTATTTCTTTTTAAGTCTTGCTAACCTGACCTTTTTCTTTTTATTTATATTTTTTATTTATTTCTTTTTAAGTCTTTTTTCAAAATAAAATTTTAATTTAGATTTAAATTAACAACCTTTCTCTTTTAATTTTTTATTTAGATTTTTTTTAAATAAAAATTATTTTTTAATTATTTTGTATACATTTAGTTTTTTGAATAGATTAGTTGAGTTCATCTATATTTGTTTCTTTTTATATTTTATATGAATAGATAATATTTATTTTTTTTAATAATATTTCTAATATATATAACCTTACATAATATTTTTTATTTTATTCAATTAATTTTATACATGTTTATTTATATTATCATTTGATTAATTAAAAATTCAATTTTGATAAACAATATCATTAAATATAATTGATTAAAAATTCAATTTTTTCATTTCCTTCTTTATTTATTTGATTATATATACATATAAATTAAAGTTTTTTAATTTATACTTAATTTTTTTAATAGAAACAAACATTCATATATAATTTTTTTTTAGCAAAAAACAATATGGCACCCACATGGCGCGAATTAAATAGCTTTCTATAACAACTAAAACAACACTTTAAGTCTACAACTTTTATTATTGTACTCGTCACCTTGGCCCCGCAGGCTGTCTCCATAATCGTGTGTCACAGAGCGAGTTGAAAGACAATTGGAGAGAAGGAAAAATTGAATCCAAGGAATTGAGAAAACAAAGTCAGAGAGAGAGGAAGACATTTTATAAGACTCGTGGAAAACATGAATTTTAAGGTTAACAAAGCTGAATAAAAAATGGTTAACAAGACAACAAAAGTGACGGTTAAAGAAAGCAGCAGTGAGTCAAAAGGTACAGTAAAAACAGAGACTGCAACATAAAATTTGGATGTCAGAAGGGCTCGACAAACACATGTTGTTGGAGCTGGTGCGACTGAAGGCAGCTATGATCAGTGAGAGACGCAAAAGCAAGCTCCCAGTCAGCTACATGCCAAGCAAAAACATGTGGCATGGAGTCGAAAGCTAGCTAGTCTGCACCAAACAAGCAATGAATGTAAATGCAAGCTGAACAATCCAGTAGATTTCTCAAAGAAGCAATGAACAAAATAGGAGGAAAAAAAGAGAGGAGATTGCTGTCTTAAAAAAAAAAGTTGATTGAAACAAAAGGCAGAGTCATGGTTTGTCCCCACAAAACCGTATTCAAGTTGTGAAGAGCTAGCAATAATGGCACAATAACGACATCAAAGAGACCCCATTACTCCATTCATCTTGAAGCTCCTATGCGTCACTGAAACCAAACCTACAGCAGCCTTTTGATAATAAAAAACATGCATAGCAATACAGTAAAATGTGTAAAGTCTAATGCATAACAATACAGTAAAATGTGTAAAGTGTAAGGGAGAGCTTGGAAGGTGAAAGATAAACTCAAAAACAAAAATACACAAAAAAAAAAGTATTAATAAGCAATTTGCCTGCCAAATTTGATGAGAATTTTACGATACCAAGAGGGTAGCGACCATCAATTCTAAGATCTAAAGCCTAAAAAATATCTATGAATTACTTCTCATTCACTGTTAATCTCCATTTTAGGAATGAAGAGGTTGCCTACGATAAGCAGAGTCCAACTTTTGCATCATTCATACCATCAATAAGAGCAGAGAAATGTTTAATTTAAGATTAAAATCATACATGCTACCACTTTAAATGATTTTCAATCTTCAATTGAAAAGCAGATAAACTGTGTCACAAAGAGCTCATCACACAACAATCATAAGGAGAAAAACGAAAAAAATGGAAGAAGGAAACATATGGGTAATTTACGAGATGCATTGTTAATGAGGTCAGTACAAATGCTGAGGGTAGACGGTTCCCATGAAAATAAGATTAGAATTATTCTGGTCAGTAAAATTGAGCTAGACCCTAGGCACATGCAGACAGCCAGGGTCCACGTTACTGCAATACATCATAGGCAGATGCAATTGCTAATGAATGCTGAGATTGAGTTTAGATGTGGAACATTGAATTCAAAATCCTTAATCTATCTGCATTCTAGCATATGGACTCTCAATCATTCCATGACTGCTCAAAATTCACCATACAGGTAGTGTTTTTCAACACCAATTCCACCACAGCATGACTTTGATACACTTGAAATGGAAGAAGAAGATAACTCCACCAATTAATGGATGCACATGTCTTCTCAGGAAGACACCAGAGAACAGAGGCCTTCATCTTTTCCTTTGTGCTGGTAAACAAACTCACTTATAAAAGACACCACATAAATGTAGCAGTGGAGTTGCATAAAAGAGCGATGAAATACCACATTACTCAAATCGAGCTTCAATTGAGAAACTGAAGAATAAGGAAGCCAAAAACTGAGGTCAACTTACCCTTGTAGTTGCATTACAGTATCCAAATACAGCTGGAGAGAGAAAAACGATTCACAAAATGGTTACATTTCCATGTCATTTTGAAAGATTTGATTGATCTCCATACAGCTTTAATAGCTGAGGGGCTTCTTCAAAACGATACACGAATTTCTCAAGGAACATCTTCTCAGAACACAAAAACAGAGTAACCAAGTTCGGCTTCCTTTTAATCAACTGTTTCGATAACAAAAACTGAGCAACTGAAGCTCTTGGTATAAATGTTGTCTTCAAGCCTGGCTTCAAAAGATAGGGGTTTTTCACAATAAATGAAGGCTCACAATCCATGTTGTTGACCAAAAAATCCATCACTGCCATAATCTTATCATCTGATGTCATCATGCACCAAGGCTCCTTTATGAAAGCAGCATGAACGTCTTCCTCAGACCAACCCCAACTCTTATAAACACCCAGCCTCCTTTCCCACCCAGATTGGCTCAGTAGACTCATCACCATCACTGCCGTAGTAAACTGTGGCTTAAGAGGATCACATCCCATTTCTCTCACCTTCTCTACAATTCTTCTCAGATAATTCGGAGACATCATGACAGACCTAGGCCAACGGTGAACCAATGAAGCAATATGCTTTTTGGGGACTCCATACTCTTCCAAAATGTCGATACAAGGTTTCAAGAATCTATCGGGTTTATGATATAGAATAGGCGAGTATCTTTTAGCAGCAGCAATTGTCTTGTCATTAGATTGAAGCAAATTGCCAAGGAAGTTAAAATTAAGAGTTATACAGTTTTCCAAGCTTCTAACTAAAATATGAGGATACGTACATAAAATGCGTGCAATGTCATTGTTTGACATGCCTTTAGAGTGGAAAAACTCTAGTTTAGGCAAAAGGGTTTTCTCAGGGTTGCACGAAAGCACTCGTGGGTATTTTTTAACGAGTTTTAAGGTTTGAACCTGAGAGAAACCATAGTGCTTGAAAATGTGAATCACAGAGTCAGGTTTTTCTGTGGTTGTAAAATTGAGATGTTTAGAAGCTGAAAGAGCAGAATCAGGAGAGAACCCAAATTTGCTTATGAGATAAGAGGCTGCAAATGAGTGTTTATTTGGATTTTCAAGGGTTGAGATGAAGAATCTAAGAGTGAGAGTTGAAGGTGAGAGTTGAAATGAAAAGTGCTTGTGGGTGGGTGAAACGGCAGTAGTGTGTCTCCCATACTGGAGAACGGATTTGCTGAGAAAATAGAACATGGGGATTGGATTGAATTGAATTTCACTTCAAGTGATGCAAGAAAGTTACCTCTTTCTTTCCGCCAAGATAATCTACAGGGAGCTTGATCCGCAGGTCGCCGAAGAAACCCTAATGTTTCAATTGGCCAACAAAACACCGAACCAGAAGAGCAAGCCAGCCGCTAGCTAAACCAGTAGTTTTTAGCTTTTAATTGTTTACTATTTTATTTTTTTCAAGAAATGGGGAAATATTGTTTCCAAAGCACTGTGGATTTGTCATTCCGTTTCAGTTTGCGGTATGTTTTTTCAATTGGAACGGATTTTGGCATGCAGTTTTTGACGTGCTGTTTTGGAGTTATATATATATATATATTAAACAAATATAATTTTAATTTTAATTTTAAAATAAATTAATTTAAAATTATACTATTCAAAATTCAAAAATAACTAAAAAAATAAAAATTAAATTAATATGATCCAATTAACTCAACGAATCCAAAAACAATCATAATTGGTAAAAATATAATTCAACTCAAAAAAATTTTAAAAGAATTTTTTTTTTAAAAAAAATATTGAGACAATAATATATTGATAAACTTGAATCAACTTAAATTAACCTTTCAAATTTATAATCCGGGTTATAAGATCACAATAATCTAAAATAAAACAAATCAAAATAAATTATGAAACTCAATTCTTAATAAATTTGAATGATGAAATTGAAAAAAATTCAATCTTTAAAAGGATAAAAAATAACCTTTTTGAAACAAAATTACAAATTTAAAAGAAATTATAAAAATACCATTGATAGTTGCACAAGATCTTTTTAAATTCTGATTGTCTTGTTTAATCTGAGATATACTAATATATGCACAAGATCTTTTTAAATTCTGATTGTCCTGGAATTTTAATCTGAGATATACTAATATGTTAGGAGGCTTCTTATAAAATTCTAACTTGTTCAAAGGTTAGATTAATAATTATAATTGATATCATAAAACTAGACTCTTTCTCTCTCTCTCTCTTTATATATATATCATTTGGCTCGAACAAAACATTTAGAACAAAACCAGAATGTTCCCTCTTTATATATATATCATTTGGCTCGAACGAAACATTTAAAATAAAACTAAAATGTTCTAACTGGAATTTGGGCAAAATATATAAAATGAGTTGAGATTTTGAGTGAGATAAAATTCATTTTAATTTGTGTAATTTTTAAAACTAGAAAGAGATATATCAAATATTCCAAAAAAAAGTTAAATGAAATTGATAACTTTATTATAAATTGAGATTTATGGGTATAGTGAATTTATCATGCCCATAAGTTTCCTTTTTTTACCTTTTTTTTTTTAATCTTGCCTCGTAAGGGTTTGATTAAAAGCAAATTTGGTGAAAATTGTTAACAAATAGCAAAATTAAAAGATAAAAAATTAAAATAAAACACATAAAGGAGATGAGTAGTGTTGTAGAAACTTTTTTGCTAAATGCTCACTGTAATCCTTGTTTTTTTACTAATTATAAGAATTGGATTCCTCAATTCTTTGAAGTTTTTTACAAAATAATTTTGATCCAAAACTTTATTTTTCTATTTTTAGTTCGTGGTTTAAGAAAAGAAAGAGAAATTCATTGAATTTTGACAATAAAGAAAGAAAAATGAAATTGATATCGATTTTGACTACCAAAATAATTAATTTTTGTGTCATATAGTTCTATATGATAAGTAAAATTCCATTTAAGTATTGTTTTATATTGAAAACGCTTAAAAAACAGATTTAAACTAGGAAAAATAATTGGTTTTCTAGTTGATTTTGGGTTTTAGGGTAGTTTTTGGGGGTTTTAAGGCTGTATATTGATTAACAAGGTTTTTATAGAGTTTTTACAGTGTTTTAATTGAAAAGTATATTGAAAATAAATTTTTAAATGAAAAGTAACTTTAACTTTGATTGTTTTATTATGAATGGAATCTAGGAATTGTTAGACGTGCATTGTCTGACTTTTTTTTATTTAAAAAATTAAAATAAATAATATATTATCCGCTCCATTTATCAACAAAAACAAAAATATGGGCTCATATATGTGAGCCAACTTTTTCAGGTGTTGGCTAGGCCTTTTTTTATTTATATTTTTTTTTAAGTTTGTTTTCAAAATAAATTTTTAATTTGGATTTGAATTAGCAACCCTTTTCTCTTTTATTTTTTTATTTAGACTTTTCTAAATAGTAATTATTTTTTAATTATTTTGCATGCGTTTAATTTTTAAATAAACTATTCTAATTCATCTAAATTTTTTTCTTTTTATTTTTTATATGAATAGAGTATTTTTTTATAATATTTATAATATATGTAACCTTACATAATATTTTTTTATTTTATTTAATTAATTTCATATGTGTATATTTATATTATCATTTGATTAATTAAAATTTTAATTTTAGTAAATAAAGTTATTATTAAAAATTTATGTTATGAGGTCAAGTATCTTTATCTATATATGTTTCTTGATTTTTTTATTTTCATCTCGCTAGCAACTACAGTAGATTATGAACACTACAGTAGATTTCTCAAAGAAGCAATGAACAAAGTAAGAGGAAAAAACAGAGAGGAGATTGCTGTCTTAAAAAAAAAGTTGATTGAAACAAAGGGCAGAGTCATGGAACCCCCAACAAAACCATATTCAAGTTGTATTCAAGTTGTGAAGAGCTAGCAGTAACGGCACAATAACAACTCGTCAAAGAGACCCCATTACTCCATTCATCTTGAAGCTCCTAAGCGTCACTGAAACCAAACCTACAGCAGCCTTTTGATGATAAAAAAACTTGCATAAGTGCATAACAATACAGTAAAATGTGTAAAGTCTAGGGGAGAGCTTGGAAGGTGAAAGAAGAACTCAAAAACAAAAATACGAAAAAAAAAATGGTACTAATAAGCAATCTCATTCACTGTTAATCTCCGTTTCAGGAATGAAGAGGTTGCCTACAATAAGCAAAGTCCAACTTTTGAAATGCTGGAAGATTCACATGGATGTCTGCACGGGTTCTTGGTGTCATTAACTACTTTAATATCAAGGGGTTAATTTTATATCTCACCAAATAATACAAAACATAGTGTTTTATTCCTTCAATTTCAACAAGAACATAGAGTGCCTCCGTAGATGTATATGGAAAGACTTCTGAATATGATCTTGAAAAGTTTATAAAAACAATCAAAACATTACAATTTTTAATCAAATCCATCTATTATGGCGAATTAAGAAAATATGATAGGTACTGTACCATCAATTGTGAACATCAGGAAAAGAGGGGTCCTTACTCATTTAGCCAATAGAGAACCTCTCACGTAGCGATGGCTATACACCTCCATATCGAGGGTTTTTATATTCATGAAACGAGCTTCCCTCCAAGATCTTTCTCTGTACAAACTTTCAAAGAAAGTTCTTGATGATAGGTGGTGATGACAATGACTTTATACTAAATGTTCCTTAGACTTGTTTTTGGTATGCTTGGAGTATATATCCCACTTGGACAACGCTTTTTATAATGGCGAGAGTGACTTTTTATAATCGTCCTCTCCCGGCTCAGGCTCAACAAAATACGCAGGAGTTTCAACAGCCAAATCAATTCAGTCCACCATCCAAGCACATATGCAAGAAAATCCAATTCCCTCACTGGCTGCTTTGGAGGAAAAGCACACCAGACTGGGACACCCATCAAAAACTGGGAAGAGAACTGCATCATGGTGACAAGAAGATGTGCTCGAGCCTTCAAAACTTGATGTAAAGTAGGATCTTTCCCGTTACTGCAGATATTACGGTGCTGTTGTGCCAAATGTAGTTGTCCTTAAAACAGAAAACTAGTCTAACCAAATACGCAGGGTGTTATTCAAAAGGCAAACCAGTTCTATTCATCATCCAAGGGCTCGAGCAAGAATTTCACCTCATTAGTCTTTTTCCAACTTTCTAGCACCCATGACAAACAAATCTGAAGTAGCTTTGCTGCCAACCATACTATCAATAACAGAAATTGAACAGCCAAGGCCCCGGTAAAATAACAGAAATCGAACAGCCATAGCTTATTGAACAAACAAAAGGATCAAAATAGCATAAAGAATGATAGCTGTGTAATGTACCAGTTAAGAATACGATGATCCATGGATAGTTTTACAATCCAAGTGTAAAATTTCTTTATTTTCCTATCTCTCTCCAATTATACGACAGTAATCATGTTTTTAAAAATAAGATTCAGCTTCAAATTCTTCCATCACAAAATTGTTTAGCCATCAAAATCATTATCAAATCTTTTGGTTCATGTTCACAATACCGTGGTTGTAGAAGCTGGAAGTTAAAATGAGTAGTGCATAATCTATGCCTTCATCCTTGAGGACTCCCCCACAGCATTCTCCATTCTTGTGTACCAATCCCCTATTCGAGTTTGCTCCACCATATCTCTACCAGACCTCAAATAGCGGATGGGTCTCAATACCCCAAAGACAGCAAGGTCAGCTAAGTTAGGCTTTGACCCCCCTGTGGCATATAAGAAAAAACATAAGTATATCTGTCACATACAACTTTGAAAGGTTGTGCAAAGGTTAAAATCAGAATCTTAGCTTTAAACAGTTGTGAAAGTTATCTTAGCTTTCTATGAGATAAAGCAGATCAATTGCGCAGGATGGAGGCCTGGCCTTGGAAACCATCTGTTCTCCCATTACTTTTGGTTTGGTTTTTTAATTGGAGTTTACAATATAAAATGATATGGCAGCGTGCACATGTATATACATATAGTATGCAAGTCACGTGCATTAATATGATATTATGTCAGCTGCATACCAAGAAACTCTTGGCCATTTAGAGCATCCATCCACGTTTCCACAGCTTCATACAGGGCAGCACGTTCATCAGTAATGTTATATTTCTTCTTCAAATTCTTTGACACAAAATACATTGCAGCAGCTCCGGCATACTTGACTGTGATTCTTTCTGTAAAGCTAAAATTACCTGCATTTACAGGAGAAGTTTACAATGAAATCAAGATAAATGGACAAAATATATGCCATCTCACAGATAATTTTGAACAGAACCAAAGTGAACCTTAAAAGCATAATTCCATGAACAACATTAACTTGGAATAACTTACCTAGAACCTATATGAGGATGAGTACAGGATGATGAAGTAATCATAAATGAAATGATAACTGTCACTAGCAATCAAATGAAAGGAATGACTAAAGGAAGTTATTGAGTAGTTGTGATCCCCGGATGAAACAATTCAATACAATTATTAATTTTCTGATCTTCAAAGGTTCCTCAAAATAACAAACTCACACATTTACATTAGACGAGAGATGGGATACAAAGCAGTGAAAACAGAACAGCTTGATTAAAGCTTGATGGAGCCATAGACCATTTCTAGAATATTAAAGACAAGTTAATGAGATTAATTATCTGACAACCAAAAGTATAATAATGTAGAAATTCCCAATGAAACAGGGGGTGTCAAGTAATTTTGTTTCTAATATCCTGACATAATGTTCTACACCAGCCGCATCAATGTTGCCCTCAAAATAAGATTGCTCTCAAAGACAAAGTATTCTCTCCCTTTGCTCTTACTGGGAAAACGTTCTTAGAGACAAGTTTGTAATTATCAGTGGTTCTAAGACACCAACTCTAACTTTCTAAAGAATAGACTATGAGAAGAAACTGCCCAGGAACTTGGTCGTCTTATTGCTAAGTATGATGAATGTAAATACGTAAAAACTTGGTCACTATTAAACAAACTGAAAATCTTAAACAATGGTGCATTTAGTATATGCAGGTGACAATCTGTACTTCTTAACTATCAAACTTCGCACTTCGCACTTCGCACTTCAATTCTTTTTTTTTTTTTTTTTTGGTGCAGATAACTTATATGATCATTGCTTGGCAATGTTTTATAGAAAAGAGATATTTAAATGGTCCGTTGATTTACAAAGTGTATGCATACTGTCAAGCATATCATGTTTTTCACCATAATCATCAATGCAACAAAGTTAAGAGTAATCTAGGTAACTCATGTTCACGTTATCCAGCAGGGAATAAAATTGAGTGGAAAAGCCTTCCCGAGCAAATCAAGTAAGGTGAAGTTAAGAGTAATCTACAAACAAAAGCTTTGCAAATGAACATGAACAGAAATATGTACAAGAAAAGGGACTATGATAGGTAGTTATGTACAAGAAAATGGACTATGATAGGTAGTTAATTACAATGTTTCCCAAAAATATTATAATATTTTTTCAAAGGCATCATGAGCATATGGAGCAAATATTATAAGGAGAAACATACCAGACTTTCCTCGTTTAATGATTGAGAAAAAAATGAAACCATATACCAATAGGTAAATAATTATAAATCATGGCACAAAGTTATAAATGGAAAAAAGCATAAACAGAACCAAAGATATCTTTCCCACAAGAGTCAGCTGTAGGGAAACTACTGTTTCATTCAGGCATGCATATCCATGGATCATCTTACCATTGCTCGTGATATAGTCAAAGGATTCAAGAGCCTCAGAAGTATTTCGATATATGTTTGGAGACAAGACATGAACCAAGTGATTGTCAACCCACCTAAATAAGCAATAAATAATATGTCAAGATCTAGCATTGGCATGCGAGCAACAACTAAAATCTAACCAGTATTGTGCTTACAAAGAAAGAAAAGAAACAAAAACGTGACAAGTTGATAACTGTTTTACGAACATCAACCAAACATGGCATAAACATGTTGACAAAATTATGTAAGCATGGCATGTGCAAGAGTATGAGAGCATTGATTTTCTTACAATAGAAAATTATGTATGCATTAGATCACAAGCATGCAAGTCACCAAAAACAATTCCACAAATGTTCCATAACTTCATCTATATGCATAAGCAAAATTATCAGGAAATAAAAGCAAAAATTAGTCAGCCAGCTTTTGGGGAATTTCTATTTGATTTTCCTCTTTTTTCTATTTTTTTTTTGTCGATCAACAAGTGTATTTGTTGGTGGGGACACTAGAGACATTGTTTACATACTCGTATAATCATAATCATAGATGACAGAAAATAACCCAAACCATTGAGAGATTGAGCTTCAGCTTATGTTTTTAAATTGAATTTATTTGAATTTTTAGTTGTGATTTCTTAATTAGACTTTATTTATTGGGATTGATTTAACTATTGTTGTGCATTATATTTATTGAACTATGAACCCAATTCTCTATTCTAGTTAAGATTTTAGTATCTATATCTTATTTTTTTAGATATCTTATTTTTTTAGATGTTAGATAATTTTGATGAATTTAATAAAAATTGCAAAGTTACAGATTTTTTCAACACTCATTTAGTTTATCTTTTATATTGATTTATTAAAAAAAATTCAAAAGTCAAAATAGAAGGGGAGAGAGAGAGAGAATCGTGACAAAAAAAGTGGTCAAGAGAAAAAAAAAAGTGAAAAGTGACCGGAAAAAAATAAATAAAACAGGGAAAAAAATAAATAAAACAGAGAAAAAAAAGGGGGAAGTGAAAACAACAAAATGACATTATTTAGGACATTATGACATCAATGATTCAAAGTCATTTGCAATCAAATTTAATGATTTGAGTCTCGGTCAATGAATTACTCTATTTTTTGATTCCTTGAATTTTAATTTTCTTCTTTTTACATTTGTTATTTAAAGTTGTCGTTAATATTATTTTTATGCCTAAAAAAATTCTACCTTACATTTTTATCTTTTAATTTTTGTTCATCAACCTCTTTTGTCATTAATATCTAGTATCTTGTCCCCTTTGATAAGTGTAAGTCTGTGCCTAAGATATTGTGTTTGATTTTTTGTTTATAATTAGAATGTCTAGCATTGCATATCTATGCCTATGATATTATGTTTGATTTTTTGTTTATACTTGAATGTCTAGCATTGCATGCTTCTAATTTTCCCGGCGAGCTCCATTTTTTATTGATCTCCACATTAAGGGAAAAAACATGTTGTTATCTTTATTTTTATATGATGGTTCCGCGTGAAAGAACCATTTGTGATCTCAATTTTATCTCTATAGTAGTATTACATGCATTTGTGGTCATTTAGTGTCTATCTTTGAATCTACACTTATCATTGACCTGACCATTAGTGATGCACTTAGGGAATTACAACTTATGCAAATTCAGGTGACTAACATGTTTAAAAGAATTGAGCCCTAATAGAGTTCTCAAATAAGATACCCGAAGACCAATACATATTACAAGAATAATCATTGTAGACAAGTTCACCTTGAGCACCACTAATGTGACAATCATTTAGGTTACTTTAAATACGAATACCTTGATGAAGGAGTCATGAGTCCTAATAAAATAGAAGCCACCACTTTTGAGGATCATCATGACCCTTTGATATTTGATATGTGAATTCATGACATGGATCAATTCTTTGAGTGGTACAACTTGTCTGATAATAAAAGAGTTAGATCTGCTAAAATGATGCTTATTGGTGAAGTCCAACTTTATTGGAGAGATGTTGATGATTTGTTTAGAGATAAAAGGTAAACCTGTTATAACTGATTGAATCAGAATGAAACAAAAACTACAAGAGAAGTACATATTTTAGTTTTGTAGAAATAAACTCTAAGACCAATAGACCAATCTAAGACAAAGGAACAAGTCTATCAATGAGTATATAACATAGTTTAATGATTACATGATGAGATGTGCCATAAAAAAATAAAGTCATGACTTTGCATAGATTTTGTAAAGGTTTGAATGATAATTTTAGAAAAGAGATCTGGCTCACAAGTGATTTCACTCTTGACCAAGCATTTACTATAATACAAGATTATGAGTTGCTTGTAATAAGTCAATTGATAAAATGTTAAGACCCTCATACTACCCCTTTGAGATATCTCAATTTAGGAATGATGGTTATTTGTTAGGCAACCTATCATATAGACATAATCACAGTAGTGCTCAAATTTATAAAGAAAACAAGGAAAAAGAGTCGTTAGTGAAATGTCTAGAATAAGTTCAAAGGTTTAATGTGCTGACCATCAAGGTTTCGATCATATCTTCTTCAATTGCACCTTTAAACCCTTAGTCATCTAAGAACACAAGGATATAGGTGAAAAGAAAAACTATTGTGTCAAGTATATGAATCTAATCTTGAAGACTTTAGTGACCTAGATGAAGAAGATGTAAAAGAAGAGAGACTTAACATTATAAATCCAAATGAATATGAAGATGAGATTAATAAAGAATATAATAATTCTATTTTAGTGGTAGATTCATAAGTTTTAGAAAAACAATTAATGAAATTGCTTGAAGAGTTAAATAAAACCTTAGAGTCTCATGATATTAGTCCTCTTAAACTACTTGATTCCCCACTCACCGTACTTGATGTTCAGTATGTCAAAAGTTTAGAGCCGCATGCTCCTCACCCCCCTTATGCTTGACATCCAACACGTCATAAGTTTAGAGCAACATGTTGACCTTTACAATCCCTTACCCCTGATGCGTGATGAGGATGATAAAGATAATCTTAATTTACTAGGTTATGTTCAAGCTATATCTACTGAAGTTTCAAATAGTGTTTGTTTCACTCCATATTCTCAATCATATAATGTTCATAGTTACCGACTTAGAAAGCCTGTAGATCTTCTTTTGATGTCTCTTCACTCTAGAAGGTTTGATTTAGCTAAGTTTTTTGCATATAGAGTTCATAATTTGCATGTTAAGATCATAAAACATATTCAAGCAAGTAATCAACAATACAAATTTAGAGTTGATTTACACAACTATCATAATGAACTTAATGTTAAATATTATTTCATAATACAGATTTGACCTAAACGATATTCTTTGAAAACTAGTCATAAATTTCAAATGAGTAGTGTTAGACTATTCAAAGTGTTGCAAATGATTGAATCAAATAATGATATCATTAAATTGACACTAAACTTTGATATTAGCTCTACTTTTAACATGAAGGACTTCATTATATATAAAACACGATAGTCTATTCCCAATGCTCCTTTTAATATCATCACCCTTTTATCCTTATCGTTGGCACAAAAAGAACATATTAATGCTACTTAGAATGCACAAGTTATTTTTACCAAAGACTGTAAATTTCTGCGAATCACAATATATGAGCTAGATAACCAGATTTAGACTATACCTAAATTATTAGAGAGACATCGCAACAACTTGATCATGATCTTTGGAAGTATTATTGGAGTCGTCTTGAACTAGACTTGACGAAATCAAGTTTCTCCAATCCCAAGATAGTTAGTGGGGACACCGGACCGAAGATATTAATTATGCACTTATATGATCATAGATGATGGATGGTAGCTCAAACTATTAAGAGATTGGACTTTAACTTATGTTTTTATGGTTTAATTTATTTGAATTTTTAGTTGAAGTTTCTTAATTAGGCTTTAATTGTTGAGCTTGATTTAGCTATTGTTAGGTATTTTATTTATTAGGCTATGAGCTCAACTGTTTATTCTAATTAGGATTTTAGTATTTATATCTTATTTTTCTAAATGTTTGACATTTTGATGAATTGGATAAAAATTATAAAGATGTAAACTTTTCCAAAACTCATTCTTCTCTTCTTTGGCCTTTTCTTCTTTTTCTTTGGCTTCTTCTTCTTAGCTTATTACTTCATCTTCAAATCTCTTTTATCCACATTTAAAATTTTCAATTCAAGTCTAAAATGAGATGTTAGTTAGGAAAAACCTAGTATAGCTGGCAAATGTTGACATTCAAGGTGTACAGAGTTACAACAGGTGAGAAGCACCAGTTATGTTGGACAACCATCAACATTGGGGAATAAAAAAAGTGTTGTTCTTCTATTTGAAAATATAAACTTTTAAAAACACATAAAATGACTGAAAATATTTTGAAAGAACAAAAAACCAAAAAGAAAGAAACAAAGTTAACCTTTGATTCCAATGATGAAGATGCCATAATTATGAGGAAATCTCTCCCTAGTCTTAGAAATTTAATGCTTGCAATTGGATTATGGCCTACATGTGGGATATGAATTTTTGAGCTACACAATTTTCTATCACCTATTTTAAGATGTCACAACTTGAGAGAGGTTAAAGAACTCATGGTCAAGTGAGAGAATTTTGGTGGTTTAAACCAATCACAGATAGAATATGGCGAGCTAAACAACCTACCCAACAGCAATCAATCTGCTACAGGGCTAAGTTTTCATCCAGCAAGGCAGCCATAACTAATGCATCAAGATCGAACAGCTCTCATTCTGTATCTTCTGTATGATTAGATTTACAATTTGATACAAATAATGAAGAACCATTGCTGAAACTGATATAGATTACCAATTTTGAGACTTTGGGAGGGAGACCTAAGCTGAAATGTAAATGTGTAGGTTTTGATTAAAGGAGAGAGGAACTCATACCAGGGACCCATATAAATTGAAGAGATATCTTGGATTCAGATGAAAATTTGACAAAGATATATGGACCCAAAGCTGAGTTCATGAAAATCATGGAAAACCAATCTACATTACTTATTGGTCTGAACACCATGTGCAATTCATTTTTCTTTTGACCATCTGCACATTTACACATTGGTTGTCCATTCCCCTAATGAATTGGCCACATTACGATTCCCCCAGATGCATTTTAAGATGGAATTTAAAGTTTTGATTGGAAAGAAGAAGAAGAAGAAGAAGATTAGAATTCAAAAGGGAATTTTAAGAGTTAAGGTACTATTCCCTGTATCATATATATCTTTTAGTCTATTTTAGACAGCATACTACTGCTTATTTTAACATGCATGGATAAGTAGGTGTTTGCTTCATGTAGCTATAGGTACCGTTAAACTCCATAAATGGCTACAAGAATACGAAACGTTTTCAACACTCTGAAATTAATAGACACAACACGGATTATTAACTTTCCCACATTACATATATAACCAAATTCAGTAGAAACCCAACCAGTACCACTTGGAGCTCCTTTAAAGCCAGGATTCAAAACTAATTTTTATATGCCTTTCCTAAAACACCAAATCCAAAACTTAAAGAAAAAGGTCTTTTTAACCAAAAGAAAAGAACAAGCTTACAAAGGTTAAGACATTGCCGACAAAATTAACTTGCCCTAAATTTAAACATTCCCATTTTATATGATAACAATAAATAATAAATTCTCTTTTTACGACACCGGTAATGCATCTGTCTTCATTGAACAAAGAAACCAAAATGACCGAAAAAGAAAACTAAGCTACAAAAGTGAGGCACCATACCTCCGCCACTTTTTCTCTTCATCGTCCTCCTTATCAGAAGCAGAATCTACAATTTCCTTACCATGGATCTTGTTTCCCAACTTATCAATTATAGCTGCTCACATTCAATTCAACATAATCAATAACCGAAATTTACACCACCAAAATAAAATCCATCAATACAATTCAAAATCCCTTTTTAAGAAGAATCACAATGAAAATAACCTGAAGAATCAACAAGCTGCTCGCCATCTACCAACAAAATAGGTACCTTCTTATAATCAGACCATTTGATCTCTTTCTTACTAATAGGGTTCACTTCCACCACTTTGTATGGTATATCATAGTAATCCAAATATGCTGAAAATTTTACCAAACAAAAAATATCAACTATTTTAAGAACTGCAGAGCTAAAAAGCTCTATATTCATAAAATTATTTATAACTTGCATATGAAAAGGAGACCTTTAACTTTATTGCAGAAAGGACAGGCCTCATACTGATAAAGAACAACTTCCTTGGGCACGAGCTGGGCCGGTGGTGGCTCCTTGGCGAGGACTTCTTGAGAGAGAGAAGCGGCGGCAGCGGCAGAGACCAAGGCTCCCGCGACAACTAAAGGATTGAAGATCCGGCGAGTGTTGGAACTGCCAGTGCTGGTGGTGGTGCTAAAGAGTGCAGCATGGAGGAAGCGGTGGTTGATGGTAGCAACTGAGGTGGTGGAGAGGCCACTGCAATCGTGGAGGGTGGAGGAGAGGGTCCGAGAGAGGACGGAAGACGCGAGAGTCGACGCTCTTCTCATGATTGTGAACAGAAAGGAGGAGAGATCTGCGAAGAAGAGAAGAGGTTTATGTGGGGTTTTGTATTTTTATTTTTATTTAAGAAAATGAGGGTTTTATGGGAGATGATCGATTTATTCATTTTATTAGATGTGAGAATTAAATTTTGACTTTATTATTATTATTTTATAATGTCAGAAGATTATATTATTAATTATTGTATTACGGTTTTTTAAATATTTTTTTATTTAAAAATATATTAAAATATTTTTTTAATTTTTTAATATAAATATATCAAAACAATCTAAAAATATTTTAAAAAATATATTTTTACAGCAACATTTTTCAACACCACAAACAAAACAAACTCTAAAGCACAGTAGTATTCTTATAAATAACTAGTCTATTAATTAGTGTTAATCACGCTAAAATTTATTATTTTATTCAATATTTTTTTTTAATTTTAAATCTTTCCATATTATCTATTTTTAAAACAAGAATAACAAAATAAACTGAAATAAAAATTAAAAATATAGAACCAATAAAAATATTAATTTATAAATAAAACTAAAAACATAAGGACTAATTAATTGATTTTTAAACTAGAAAAATTATTTATTTTATTTTATTTTATAAAATTAGAGGGACTAATTTAAAATTAATTGTGCACTTAGGACTAAAAAAAGTATATTGTTGCCCCTAAAAAATAAATATTATTCACTTCATAACAATTAAATAATTACAAATATTAAATAGATTCACTTAATCTACTATAATACATTATCTAAACTTTTAGTAATATAATTAATTATTTCATAATTATGATAGTTATTAACAATTAAATATAACTTCAATAAAAAAAATTATATTAACTTAAAAAGGAAATAAAGTAGTTTTTTAATTATAAAAAAAATATTCTTAAGAGATTACGAAGTAGTAAATATTCAATTATTGCATGTAACCCCCAAAATAAAATAAAAATAAAAATGAGAGATGACAATCAAAATCAATCCGAGCCGTGTGTGCCATAAGTCTCCTGTGCTTGCTTGCTGCCATTTGCCTAAAACCCTGCAAAACCCCCAACCTCCATCTTTCTACCTTCCACCAATGTCATCAGCGTCAAGATTCTTACTCTTTGGCACTTCGCTCTTTCCCCGTACAACTCATTATAGCCATCCCCACAAAACTCTCTCTCCATTTTTCTCCTTTAAACCCCTCCCTTCCCTTCAATTCCACCTCTACTGCTCTTCCTCCATTGCAGCCACCGTTGCTACAGCCGCTACAGATAACACAGAAACCTTGAACTCCCTTCTACAAGAAAGGAAACAAAAACAACATCCGTGGCCTGAGTGGGTCATTTTTGTTGATAAATTGAAGGCCAGGGGTTACTTTAGCAACGCTTCTACAAAAGAAGAGGATGACGATACTTCTAGTGAGATTGCTTACACTGACATGAATCAATTAAAGAATGCTTGTCTTAGCTTTGCTCGTGACAGATATGATATTTTCAAGTAAGCCACTTTTTACCCTTTCAGTTGGATTGAAATTTGATTAGTGGTTTAAAAATGAAGGGAAGATTAAAAGATTGAGAATTTTGATTTTCAGATATTTGAGAATTAAGAAATTTTTATTGGGTCTTGAATTTGTTTTGTTTCCACTTTTGCAGATCATTGTCTATACCTGATATTCAAACAGTTGTGGAGTGTGGATGTCCTAATCTTCTTCGAAAAGCTGTTAATTCAGCTAAAAGAATGAGAGCTTACGTGCAAAAGGATGAAGGGGATGTATGTTGCTTTCCTTTCTTAATTTCGTTCCTGATTTGTTAGTGATTAAAAAGATGCATTTCAATAGAAATTTTCAAGTGCCTTCTAGCATTGTGTTTTATGAACTGTTAAGACTCTTGCTTGCAGGCTTGTGGTACTTGTACTCATCGGGGTTTTTGTGATAGAGCGTATGTGACACTAAAAGGTAATGACGCAGAAGGTCGTACCGTGGACATAGTGCGGGTCTTAATGTTCCATGCACTAGATCCATTTGTTATTTCAGGAGGACAGAAATCTCCTGGTAGTGAGCTCATTGAATCGTCTGCAAGGAAGCTGCTTTCTGAGTTGATTGAATTAAGTGAGACACCCCAAGATCCAGCACTACCAAAGCATATTCCCAAAGCCTACCATAAGAAGGAGCGAGATATTGATTTCATGGATGGCCAACTGTGTGATAATGTCGAAATGAAGAAAGAAGATTGGATGTGTACCAAGTAAGTGACAATTAGAAAATAATTAAATATATCTCTACAATGCTTTCCTTTATAACTTGATAAACTCTGCATATTCTTGAATGATGTGATCAGAGGGGAACTTTTTCTTAATGCAAAAGGGATCAAAGTTCGGATCATTGGATAACCAATCCAACTTTATGATCCTTAATAGCTTAAGTAGATGCATTGCCTCATTGGGAATTGTTTTTGTTGGCGTGCATGTTAGAATTGTATTTCTTTATTTTGATGTTTGTGGGATTTTCATTAATACCATCAAAGATTTCAGGAGGACTTCTTTTTGGAATTTGGGAAAAGGCTCCTTTGTTCTCAGTTATTCTATGTAACCCCAACCCCGTCATGTTATTTTGGTTTATAACAATTCCTTGATAATATAATTATATTACATCATCCATTTTGGATTGCCCCACAGTTCAAACATTGCATCCTTGCTTGCAATACTAATTTATTGTTGATTATTGTGCGTCTTACAACTGCATCATGAAGGTATGTGCCCAAAGAGAAAATATGATGGAATCATTTCATTCTTCGAGGATATTGCTTAGGCTTAGACTTCAACTTTTTAGTTGTTGAGAGCTTGAGGTCGAAAGATCAGAAGGAGTTAGTTAAGGGGTATTGAGAAGGAACAAGATTCATCTCTTCTGTGCCATTCCCTTGCATCTATTGTGTCCTATGAGAGGCCAGTTCTTTTTCAGTATTTTACCACTAATCACCCCAAGTCACTTACAATTAAATGATGTCCATGGCTTTGTCTCCAGTAACAATTCAGTCATCTAATAAGATTAAGCCTGAAACAGAAGGTCCATTGTCTCTAGCACCTTGATGATGTAGATTATAGGAATGTTACATTTGTGCTCAAATGCGTGCATGCAAGAGCTTTCTTCGTCTTTGCACAGGGGAATGCTTATGCATGTGGATGTTCAATATGAATCTGAAGCCAGAACTTACTATATAAATGTCAAAATGAGATGAACATCACCAATGCTCCTATTCTTTTTTCTTTTTTTCCTTTTCTTGGGAAGTTGGTCGCTGTTGGAAAGTGCAGCTCTGTATTAATCCCTCATTTTCCTCTTGCTTCTAATTGTGTGTTTATATGCTTCTTCAGACACCAGATACAGTGTGATACCCCGTTAAAAAAATTTGCATTTTGTTTATTGAAATCCTTGGTATGTTCATGCAGATGCAACTTTATGAACTTCTCAAAAAATAAAAGATGCCAAAAATGTGGTGAACAAAGTGCGAAGAAGGATGGTGATAACAATATTGAAGCTAAGAAAGGAGATTGGATATGCTCTGAGTAAGCTCCCTGTCATCTTATTTTCTTTACATTGTGTTTGACCTTTTTAAGTTTTTTGCTCTATCGACAGTATTAGGGGAAAAGAACAAATGTTTGAACTTCGAACCATGATTGATTTTACAATATTAGCTGTTATATTTGTGCTGTATTTTGTTGGTCCAGTTTCATTATGCCTTTGGAGTTCCTTTGCTAGATTCAGAAACCATTTATTTATCCAGTTTTTGCATGATTTTTGTATCTATTAAAAGCCAGTTTTCACCTAAATATTAGGGCAGAATGCAATTTGCTATTTTTTCGGGTAGAAAACTGTTCTCACACTTGTTGAAAGATTGGTCTAGAGCATTTAGTTCAAGGGGCATTTGATTTTCTTATAAATGTTCGTGTGACTTTTAGGATCTTTTGATGCATTTTCTGACTGTTCTTTTCTTTTTTATAGTTTCTAGTAAAAACTTTGATTTGTTAATTCTCAGGAACCTATAATGTTGTTCAATACAGACGAGGGTAAATCTCACAGTACTATGAGATCACAGGGCCCTCTTCTTTAAGTTCAACAACTGTAATGGCGATTCCATGTGTGAGTTGTAAAGACATGAGAGCCATCGTGTTAATCAAATGGAGTAATTTGTAAATCTACCTATCTGATTCTAGAAACTAGAGGGAGTTCTTTGTAATTATATTATACTGCAGGGGTGGCCCATGGTAAACAATATTTGAGGTACAAATTCCTAGCCTTTCTATTTATATCTGTTCCAAAAACCCAAGGAATTCCTTTTGATGCTTTTTTCTTTTTTGAATTGTAGAGCAATAACCTACAAACTCCAGTTTCTGTAGTTGAGTCGATGTTATTATTTTCATAGTGGTCTAACATAATATTCTCTATGTTGTCATAAACCTGTTGCATCTCTTATTAAATCCTTTGTCTCATTCAATCCATTAACTGGCACATTCCATTTCTGTTGCAGCTGTGAATTCGTGAATTTTTCTAGAAATATAAAATGCCTAAAGTGCAAAGCAGAGGGCCCAAAGAGGCCCGGTGTAGATGATGTGAAAATGAAGAAGGGAGATTGGAATTGCAATAGGTAAACGTAAATTTTTTGTTCCAGTAACAAGCGCAATGTAGATATACACAATTGACATTGTGGTGGGAGCATATGAGGAGAAAATAATGTGTTCTTCACCCTAATGAGATTTTTGTTTGATTAAATTTTGAAAGCATGAAATTAAGCTTGGTGCTTTTGAAGAGGGGGTTGTGGATGTTATGACAGGGCAGTTCTTTGTACCATTTATGTGAAACAATTGGCAGTGAATCATTTTTGTTACCGTACTGTGAGGCTTCTTGATTTCTGACATCCAACATAATTTCATTGATAGTTCTTGTCAGCAATAATTATATCTAGGATTTTTTTGGGACGATGGTTAAAGGAAATTTATCTTATGAAGAATGCACAAGTACATTAAAAAAATGTAATAAATGCTATTCTCCCTACGAACCACTACCATTAAATCCCTTTTTTAGTAAGTATTATGTCAGTAAAAAACACGTGGAAATATAAAAGAAACAAAGAGAAAGCCTTTGAAAGATGTGTTCCAGCTTTCATATCATCGTTATCTATCTATCTTGAAAGCTATCAACTTTTTATGGAATTTTAATTCGATATTGTTTTTTTTTTTTTCCATCTTATTGTCTGCTTTTGAAATTCTTCTGTCCATGTCACTTGGTTTCTGTTTGCAGCTGTGGGTTCATGAATTTTGCTAGCAATAAGACATGCTTACGTTGCCGAGATCCACGCCCTGAAAGAAAGACTGGAGAGTGGAACTGCCCATCGTGAGTCTCCCTCGCTCCTGATTGATTTGTCTTTCAGGATAAGATCCATCTTACTCTTTGCTTTCTGTTTCTGCAGGTGTGATTTCCTGAATTTCAGTAAGAATAAAGTCTGCCTCAAGTGCAATTGTGTGCGCCCCAAAAGAATGGCCGGAGAGTGGCACTGCCCATCGTGAGTCTTCCTCACTCTCATCATTGAGTGTCTTCCATGAAAAGATATGTTTAACTCTTTTGCTTTCCGTTTATGTAGGTGTGACTTTTTGAATTTCAGTCGGAATAAAGACTGCATCAAGTGTAAATGTAAGGCGCCCCAAGGAAGCAACAACCGAATATGAAGAACAGATATGTAAAAGCCCTTATTAAGTTATTAGTAGATGGAGGATGCATGATGCAGGAGGATCTGAATAGTAAAATATAGATATGATGCATTCGAATCACCTGGGAAGCCTAACATGTAGATTTATGGACCAGATGGACTTGTGCAAGCCCAAAAAAAGGTCTGATTGTGCCAAACAACATTTCTAAGAGAAACAAACATAATTTTTAATTTGATGATTGTATTGTGTCCAAAGTTTTTTAGAAGATTTTACGAGCCAAGTTTTGTTTTTAATCAACCGAGGTCAAGAAGGCTTTCAAATTGGATCAAAAACTAATTTTTTTCTCAATTTTGGTTTTTTTCTTATTAATTTCAGATTTTCGGTCTTTATTTTTTGATGTTTGATTAGGGTTATCTTTCCTTTCCGATTAAGGTAGATATATGTTTATATAAACTATTATAATTTTTATGTTTTTTCAAGTTAGGGATTGACATGATCATTTTTAATTAAAATATATAGTACGCTTATAGTTTATTTTCAACCTTTTTTTATGAATTTTGTCTTAATGTTCTCTTTATTTTTAATATATTTAGATTCGGTTGCGTTAACTAGCACCAAACCTAGTGTTTTTAGTTGTTTTTGTTATTACATTGTTTGATTAGAATTTATATAGGCAAATTATATAATTAACTTGTCATTTGAAATAGCAAGATTCAGAGGATCAAATGATGAATGATCATGAATTTATAACTAGTGATAAGAACTTGTTTAATGCGTGTGAGTGGAGGAGGTAGCCTTATGAGTACCATAAAGACTTGTGTTTTAATGAAACTTCTTGAGTTTGTAAGCATCTTAGAAGCTCAGGAATTTAATTATTGGTTACATGAAATTGAGATGAAGGTCCAAAATAAATAAAAGTTAATTACTATCAGATTTAAAAGGCAAGCTTTTGCATGGTAGGAACAATTAAAGAGAACTCTTAAGTGAAAGGATAAACCCATGATTTGTGACTACTAAAAGATGAAGAAAAATATGAATGGTTATTTTTTTTCTTTTTGAGTACATGTAAACATTACATTATAATTTTACATGTTAAAGGAATGGGTAAGGTTCTTTGATAAGTAAATTAAGGAGTTATATCAACTATTGATCAGAAATGACCTGTTACAAATAAAATAGTAATTGGTGACATTATAGTTAAATAGGTTATGACGGTCCATATAAGATGTGCTTTGTTCGTAATTGTTATGGACAATTTTCAAAGTTTATCGTAGAGCTTTAATTATGGAGAAATAGTTAAGGGAGCCAATAAAAGCACTCAAGTATACCAAAGTACTAAAGGTGTGCGCACCAATTACTAGCAAACAATTAATCAACCTAAATCTATTATTGAGCAAACCATATGTCACAATTTGGTGTTATAGATGTGGTGAGTGAGGTTATTGTGCTAATGAGTATCATAAGCCAAAGAATCGCACGAGTAAGTCTTTTAATAAATGATGAGTTCGAAGAAAAGAGTGAAGCCACTAAATAGCCTGTTTATAATGATAAAAGTGGTAATAGGATTCTATATATAGATGACAATGCTACCTCGATAATCCAAAAGAGTTTGCTAACTCCTAACGATGATTTAGGTGAAGATTGGCTATATACTAACATCTTTAATACAATTTGTACAATTACAAAGAAGTTATGCAACCTAATTATTGATGGTGAGAGTTCTGAGAATGTAATATTAACATGGGCAATGTAGAAGTTGTAACTTAAAATAGACAACCATGTTTGTTTTCATTTTTCATATGCACGAAGTGTTTTAATAATGTTTGGTGTAATATAGTGTCTATTGATACATGTTTTATATTGTTAGAGACATGTTTTAGTAATATGATAAAAAAAATATAGTGTGAAAAAGGTGATGCAACATGTACACCCTTAGTATCAAAGAGAAACATGTATTGGTGCTAGAGAGATAAGGGTATTTTATGTGGTTCAGATAGATAAAAAAAGAGTTTGTTATTCATGTCTCAATTTTTGGAGAAGGTTAATAATAAAGGAGTGGTTTTTAGCCTAATGTCTTTAAATAGTCTTATTAATGAGAATAATGATATTTTTAAACCTATATCCATGTCATCTCTAAAATGTCTATATGGTGGACTAACAATAAAGAGAGTCAAGCTCTTCTTAAATGAAAAAAATCAAACTAACTTACCCATAATCATCATTGGATGTTGGTCAATTTATTAGAAGTTACAAGCACTGGTCTAGCCCACTGATGGGGGGTAGTTGCAATTTTTGTAACAAAATCGACGTCACTAGCTTCATCATCAAGAACATTGTAAAGCCTCGTTAAAAAAAAAAAAAAACATAAGATCAAGTAATGAGGTCTCAATGAATAATGAAGATTTGGTATGAAAGAAAAGAATAAATAGTGGGAATGATAATAAATATGTCATGTAAGAAAAAGAATGGTCTCCATAAACAAATTTAAAAGTATTGTTAAAGTCTAAATGAGGGTTATGATTTTTAGTTTAAAACTTGTATCGTTGTCAAAACCAGCGATAAGTTTCAATGGATAGAAAAACAAAAAAAATAATTAATCAACCTAAATCTATTATTGAGCAAACCATATGTCACAATTTGGTGTTATAGATGTGGTGAGTGAGGTTATTGTGCTAATGAGTATCATAAGCCAAAGAATCGCACGAGTAAGTCTTTTAATAAATGATGAGTTCGAAGAAAAGAGTGAAGCCACTAAATAGCCTGTTTATAATGATAAAAGTGGTAATAGGATTCTATATATAGATGACAATGCTACCTCGATAATCCAAAAGAGTTTGCTAACTCCTAACGATGATTTAGGTGAAGATTGGCTATATACTAACATCTTTAATACAATTTGTACAATTACAAAGAAGTTATGCAACCTAATCATTGATGGTGAGAGTTCCGAGAATGTAATATTAACATGGGCAATGTAGAAGTTGTAACTTAAAATAGACAACCATGTTTGTTTTCATTTTTCATATGCACGAAGTGTTTTAATAATGTTTGGTGTAATATAGTGTCTATTGATACATGTTTTATATTGTTAGAGACATGTTTTAGTAATATGATAAAAAAATATAGTGTGAAAAAAGGTGATGCAACACGTACACCCTTAGTATCAAAGAGAAACATGTATTGGTGCTAGAGAGATAAGGGTATTTTATGTGGTTCAGATAGATAAAAAAAGAGTTTGTTGTTCATGTCTCAATTTTTGGAGAAGGTTAATAATAAAGGAGTGGTTTTTAGCCTAATGTCTTTAAATAGTCTTATTAATGAGAATAATGATATTTTTAAACCTATATCCATGTCATCTATAAAATGTCTACATGGTGGACTAACAATAAAGAGAGTCAAGCTCTTCTTAAATGAAAAAAATCAAACTAACTTACCCATAATCATCATTGGATGTTGGTCAATTTATTAGAAGTTACAAGCACTGGTCTAGCCCACTAATGGGGGGTAGTTGCAATTTTTGTAACAAAATCGACGTCACTAGCTTCATCATCAATAACATTTTAAAGCCCCGTTAAAAAAAAAAAAAAACATAGGATCAAGTAATGAGGTCTCAATGAATAATGAAGATTTGGTATGAAAGAAAAGAATAAATAGTGGGAATGATAATAAATATGTCATGTAAGAAAAAGAATGGTCTCCATAAACAAATTTAAAAGTATTGTTAAAGTCTAAATGAGGGTTATCATTTTTAGTTTAAAACTTGTATCATTGTCAAAACCAGCTATAAGTTTCAATAGATAGAAAAACAAAAAAAAAGAGAAGATATGTAAACCCAGTCAAAAAAGTTATTTTGACAAATTAGTGATATATAGGTAATATTGAATTTATTGAGTATAAGTTAAGGTGAAATTTCATGATGATTTAAGTAAATAAGTTCATGCATGAAATTCAGATTTTGACGTAAATTGTCTAGTTTTACAGTATCGATAATATATCTCAATCTGATTGTTGAATCGGGCTTAAATTTTATTAGGAATCTACAGACTTATTAGTTTATCTTAGGTTAAAATTTCATGTTAATTAAAATTTGAAAAAGCTTTACGAGAGTACTACATCAATCTTTTCGTCGTGTCAACTGGCAATGTGAGTTAAATAGGTGTTGAAATATTTGATAAATTATGTGTTTTTATGAAGAAATGAATAGAAAATCATGGTAATGGATGTTGTAAATTGAATTATGATATAAGAAATCATTTGGAGTGTGCTTTGAAAAATATTGGCATGTGTAGCCATTGTTGAAATTTAAGCGAAATTACATTGTTTGACGATAAATTAAACGTCTTGGAAAATTAGAAAATTGCTGATGAGAATTCATTTCTTTAGACACTAGAAAAAAAATGGTAACGAAAAGTCATGTCTTTTGTATATTGAAAATCATTGATAAAGAATTGAGTTAATTGGACATTTAATATTAGTGCAAATAAATTCTAATATAAATGAATTTAAATGAAAAGAATGAAAATAAAATACATCCATAGAAATTGTTTATAGAAGTATTTTATTTTATGAATTTGTTTATAAAAGTATTTGATTTTGTAAATTTATGAATATTATGAATAAATCGGGAATATTTGAATATTAATTCAGGATGTTATATTGAAATATAGAAAAAGCTTTTGAAGAGGGAACCAACTTCTCAGGAGCTTGTATAATAAGAGCTTAAAGAGGGACCACATGAGGGGCACAATAACCACTAGGGAGCGCGAGTTGAGCTTCTATAGCAGATAAATGTTTTATACCTACACTTTTTACATAACATTAATTTTACTAACCTGGTAAATTCTTGGTCTTTACATCTATGAGTGAAACCACAAAGAGAATGAATGAAGTGAAATAACCAAGAAATAGAAATGAATTTGAGTACGTGATTGATTTAAGAATATGAATTACATTAATGGACTCCGTTGATAATCGTTCCTCAAACTTGATTAATTGATCCTGAATACAGAGGCTAATGACGTTAGTAAGGTTTACTAACATAGGCACGATCACCCCTAAAAATAATAGATATTAAACTTGATTAACTATTCAGTTAAGAATAGTTAATGATATTGACTAGTGACGTCCATATCAACAATCACATGAAACTTGATTAGTTATTCTTAAAGTGAAAGCTAATAATCGGCATTTCTGGAAATATTCCAAGGTATTATGGAAAGAAAAATCTGATTGACTATTTCGAGTTGAAAATGATCAATGACATCAACCGATGGAATTGATGTTGGCATTTACAACAAACTTAATTAGTCGATCCCGATATGGACGAGTAATGACACTAATGAAAATTCATTAGTGTTGGTATTCCCTTCCAAGTTTTAGGGGAGAGGTGTTATAACATTATTTCTGATAAGGAATGATTAAAAGTGTTAATGAAATAGGGATTGACATCTTGAAAGGATTATTCATTCGGCCTTAAAGAGATTAATATTGATTGGAAATTATGGAATAAAATGGGTGAAAGAACTAGTTATTCGGTAATGGATTGGTCCCATTAGTTTTTCTAATTACTGAAATATGTAATTTGAGTTAAACTGATTTGTGTGGTGTTAATATTGTCAGGATAACTAATTTATTATACTATAAATAGAATGTTAGATGAAACCTAACAGTTAAAAAAAGTGGTAAATTGTGTTTATGTTGTGGATTATTGAAGAAAAAAATTAAATTGATGAAGATCTAATCCTTGTAAAAGATAAAGGCAAAGATTGTATTGTTTGGAATGTAAAAATAAAAGTTTATTGACCATGGTAGGTGTTGTACAATTGAGGGATTCAATTTAAAAATAAAAGTTTATTGACCATGGTAGGTATTGTACAATTGAGGGATTCAATTTTTTTTTATATATATATATATATATGATGTAATTTAAATTATTTGATGAATTGTAATTAATATAATTTGAGAATTGTGTAATGCGCAATGTCAAAGGATTATGACTCACAATGTAAATATATTGTATTGAGGTTTTGTGTTGTTGTTAATATGATAAGAATTTGGTGGTAATTATAATAATGTAATAAAATACTAATAACAGTGATGAAACGATGTATGACAATGACTACCAATTGTTATACCTATTGTATAAGATCATAAAGGGCTTGGTTCAAACATTGAAGATGCATAGAAATAATTTGTTATAATATTTAGAATTTAAAGAAAATGTATTACCAGAGTTAAAATTTTTATATGTTAAATACACGGTATTCAACAAGAAGTAAGTTGGTTACTATATAGAATGATGTGAGAAAGTAAATAAAGAATTATATAATTAGTCAACTATATGAGTGATGGATTATAAAATTTGGCCTTAATTATAGTGGCCAAATGAGATTAGATTGATGAATTAAATAGATTGATTAATTGATGCATGTAAGATATTCATATTATTTTAAGATGGATCGGATATGAATATTGTGAAAATGATAGTAAGTTCGATGATAAGAAGAGATTTTATTGAAAATCTAAAGAAACATTAGAATGTGCCAAAATAGGCACAAGAAATATATAAGTTGAATATATTTGAAAAAAAAAATTAAAAAAAAAACATAATGAGTTTTAATTATTTATATAGAAGAGCTATAATGAGTATAATAGATTTTAGGATTAGAATTGATATAAAGATAGAGAAAGAAAGAGAGAGAGAAATAACATGGTAGATATTATAACGAATTAAATGTGTTCATACGGTGAAACAAGACACAAAATGAAAATGATGAACGATTTCAGGAATGATGAATAGAGACATTATAATGGAAGGTTAAATAAGAATTTCAAAGAACTATGATTGCATATCGTTAAATATATGTTTAATTACATGCGCATGTATTTAGTGATTTTTCTTCTTTGCTATATTTTATTCTTACTATATTTATTCTATATATTATGAAATTGTATGTCTTTCACATTCATGCTAGAAGTAGTGTTTTAGGTATTCTAGTCTCCTTTTGTATGATTAGAGAAGAAATGAACATTAATATATTTTTTATTTAAAAAACTAAATGACTTAATATATAATAGTTCTCCTTTTATATTAAGTATGGGACATAAAATTGCACTATTTTGTATGTGTAATCTTAATGTTTTACTTCCATTTATTATGAATTATATGTGTTAATGGGAAAGGAATCAATATGTGAAATATTATGCATGTACCATGAATGATGTGTTGTTGAGGTTCAACATGATTATGATATAATTGAGAAATTAGTATAAGATGTGTATAGGATGATTGTCGATAACTTGGGATTTCTTAGTATAAAGGAAACTCTCTCAAAAATTCAATAAAATTTTTGACAAGTCCTATATAAGTTTGGTAAAAAAACACTCATTTTCTTAAGTTAAGGCTTAAAGTTCATTTACCAATGTATTAAATCACGGGGTGTTACAAACATGGTGAATTTATATTTTGGTGACCCAAGTAGCAATGACAACTCCCTATGGATCTCTTTCCTTGAATCAGGCTTGTGACTTTTGAAAGTTAAATTCTTGCCAGGTTATATAGGTTTCTTGAGTTAATTTTTATGAAACCTACAAATCAAACATTGCTTTAATCATTGTTAAATCTATGAAAATTAACCTTCTCTATAGTTTTTCTCTCCCTTATTGATTTGGTTCATAAAAAGGAGATAAATTAAAAAAGCATAATCGTAGGTGCAAAAAAGTTCAAAAAGAGAGAGGAGGAAGAAATGTGGTTAAGGAAAGGACACATAGAAAAATAAAAAAAGAGTAAAATAAATTTTGTCTAATAGAAAAAAAGATAAGAAATTAAACTTGAATTATTGTATAAATCCATAATAAAAATAAATATGGTTCACAATATTTTTACTATCTCTTTTAGTTTTTGTAGTGGAACTTTGACCCGCGGTGTCAGATCAATTTTTTTAAAATATAAAAAAATATTTAAATATCGCTAATATTTTTTTAATAAAAAATTAAATTATATAAAGGTTGATTAAATGTAATCCGCTTGACTTTGTAGGTCTAAAAAACAACCTGGATGACTCGTAAAAACATAGTTTAACTCAATATTTTTTTTTCAAAATGACATCTTGTTTTACATTAAGATAACAACTTATTGGAATAGCTTGAATCAACTCGAGTTAATATGTTAAATTTATAATTCAGGTTATGAGACTATGATAACTTCATAAAAAACAAATTAAAACAAATTATAAAGTCTAATTTTCAATCTCAATGTTGAATGATGAAATTAAAAGAAAAACACAATTAATGAAAAAAAAAACAACCTGAATTAACCTGTGAAACTCACAACTTAGGTTATAAAATTGAGATAGCCTAATAGAAAGAAAATTATAACAAATTATAAAGTTCAATTCTCAATCAGTTCAATGTTGAAGGATAAAACTAAAAAAAAAAGTCAATTAAAAAAATAACATAAAAAATAACACAAGTCATTCCACCAAACTCATGATCCAAATTATACGACCTATTAACCTCATAAAAAGAAAGAAAGAAAGAAAAAATATTTGATTTAACCCGAATTAACTTGTTAAATCCATGATGTTGACCATGAGATTGAAATAACCCAAAAAAGAGCAAATAAAAATAAACTATGAAACTTAATGCTTTATCGATCATGTTGGCCCCAATATTGAACAATGAAATTTGTAAAAAATTTAATTAAAATAATGACATAAAAAATGAGTCAATGAAATTTGTAAAAAAATTAATTAAAACAATGACATAAAAAATGAGCAAAGTCAATATAGATTAACCTGTTAAGTATTATTTTCAGGTCATAACATTAAAATAACATCATAAAAATCAAAATTAAAATAAATCATAATGTTTAATTCTCAATCAAATAAGATATTAAATGATAAAATTAGGGGGGAAATTCAATTAAAAAAATTAAGTCAACTAGATTAATCTATCAAACCTGCAATTCAAATCAATAAAAAACAAATCTAATATTGAAAGATATAAGACTGAGATAACCTCTTAAAAAAAAAGACTTGATTTAACCAAAATACCAAAACCTGTAACCTTTATCATGAGATCAATATAGCATTATAGAAAATAAATCAAAACAGATTATAAAGTTCAATTCCCAATTGATCCAATATTGAATGATAAAATTAGAAAAAATCTCAAATAAAAATATACAAAAAACAACTCAAATCAACTTGGGTTAACCCGTTAAATAATATTCTCGGGTTATGAAATCAAATTAACCTAATGTAAAGTAAATAAAACAAATCAGAAAGTCTAATTTTTAATTAACCCAATATTAAAGGATAAAATTAAAAAATTAAAAAAAAACTCTAACCAACCGGGTTAACCTATCAAACTCATGTTTTTTATCATGAAAATGAGATAACATAATAAAAAATAAATATAATATTAAAAAATAAAATTAAAAAAACATTAATTAAAAAATTATAAGACAAAAATGTAATTTTGTTTCTTAGAACCCACCAAAATATGAAGGAAAATATTATTTATTACTACAATACTTTTTTTTATTTTATTTACGTGGGGTGTTCGGGCCAGCTTGCGCGCACCATGACTACTCCTCACGGATAAATATAATATTAAAAAATAAAATTAAAAAAACATTAATTAAAAAATTATAAGACAAAAATGTAATTTTGTTTCTTAGAGCCCACCAAAATATGAAGAAAAATATTATTTATTATTACAATATTTTTTTTTCACATGTTTTATGTTTTAGTGTATTACTTTTCCTTTTTAGAGTATTATTAATAAAATAACAAAAACAAATTAAATTAGTTAGTAGATTGCAATATATGCCTTTTGACATCTTTAGGAATACGATAGATTAAAATCAGGAAGAAGATAGATTAGTGGATAAAAACTTAGGATATATTTGAAATTATAATAATAATTGTGGTATTTTTAATATAAAAATATATTAAAATAATATTTTTTTTATTTTTAAAAAATTATTTTTGATATTATCACATTTAAATAATTTAAAAATATATAAAAATAATTTTTAATAAAAAATTAAAAAAAAACACTATTGTGTATCAACGTTTGTAAACAAACTCTTAATACATTGTAATTTGAGTAATGCTTGCTAGCATATGTGTTTCCAGTAAAACCATCCTTTTTTTCAGGAAAAAAACAAAAAAAAACAATTCTTAAAATATATAAGCAACAATATTTACAATTTACAAACTTCATCCAATTTTTATTTTTATTTTTTAAGAGAAAAAACTTTATTCGAAAATCAACCTTTTGTTTTAGAACAAAGGAAGGGCAAAAAGGTAAGAACGTGCTTCAAATGAAAAAAGAAAAAGTGCGCCTCCTACCCTTCACAAAAACCCTAAATAAGTAGAGGGAGCACAAGGTGATAGTCACAAGTGAGTGAGAGAGAGAGAGAGAGAGAGATGGAAGAGGGAGACGACTACAAGTTTCTGTAAATAAAGAGGGCCGTTTCTTCTATTAACTAGCAAAAGGCAATCTAATCGGCGTCGTTCACGTGTTCGGGCACGGTATGTTTAAAAAAACTCCTGTTTCAGCTTTTATTTTTTATCGGTTTAAAAACAAATCCTGATTTTTGAGTGGCGATGATGATAAAAAAAGGCCGGACTTACGGCTGCTACCAGAAAACTAATTAATTTTTCGTGGTTGGTAGTAGATTGATGAACTTCTTTTATAAAGGTGTCTGTTCTGAGCCACTCTTTTATATATGCATATGCGTGTGTATTAATTTTTACGAATTTTTAGAAATTTTTTGCACAGTGAAAATAGTTGATGAATCGTATCCGAAACCTGGAATTCGGCTGAATATTTTCTTGGAAAGTGTGGGAAATCTGCCTATTGTTGGGTCACCTGGAGATATAATTAAGCTTTCTCCTGCCGTGGTATACATATGACCTTATGTAGTATAATAATACTCCAACGTTGTTTTGTTAATCTGTATGAGAATTACATAAGGTATCTCTTATCGCAAGTTTTTTTTTTCTTTCTCGAGAACATTTGATTAAATTGGCATGCGGGGAAGGAGATGTGGGTTTTTATTTGTTTCTTTGTAATTCTCTTGTTTCATGGTGATTTGTGATATTCTGAACCTTCAATGATTCAACAACTGGCTTAAAATGCTTATCCATGTGGGTTCTTTGTGATTTCGTTTCTTTCGAGGCTGACATTGCTGATTAAACCATCCTCTCTAGTAGCTAAGTGAACCTGCAAAGATCTGACTTTGGGATTTCAAGTGATGTGATCTATTATATGTTTGGTCTGGTGAAGAATATTTCCTGAAATTTGTTTCTAGGGAATCGAAACTGTGCTCCTGTTAGTTTTTGATAGATACCCCATGTTGGAGTAGAGCGAAGGCCTATCTTTTGACTTCAATTTAAATGAAAAACTTGTCTCTTATTTTTTTTGTTTTTGTTGTTCTAGACATTGGTTGTCTTTAGGTTAAACATTGTGTTGTTCATGCTTGTAGCACCTCTAATGAACCTAATGATGTTTAACTTCAAGTATGCCGCAATCTAGGAAATTTTTGATGCAGATTAAAACTCACAATGATGGTGTCTATTCTCTTTTTAATAAAAAGTTCACTTCTTTTCTTTATATGAAGATAAAAATGGTGATGACTTAGTAACTTATCAATATTCTTCAGTATTTCGCCCAAGGGACTACAACTTGAAGTTTATAGCAGGCCTGAGAAAGCTTATACCAGGCTTCTGGATTAAGCAGTTCAACAGCTAAACAGCTACTGGTTTATATGCTGGCATTGTTTAATGCATTGTGCATGTATTCTCATCAATGTAGATTAGGATTCCCTAGGATTCTAACACTGTACTGAGCTGTATGTACATGTAAATGGCTAGGTATATTTACTATCATTGCGTAACTTGACTAGGGTTTGTAGTGCTGGGTGGAGCTCCTCCGACTCTGAGCCAGTAAAATGTTTTGTTTTTTGGCATAAACTACTCACCAAAATCAGCACCTACCTTCATCCTCATGAAAATGTTGCATTTTTTATCATTTATTTTTCTTCTGCCTTCGATGTTTGATTGATGTGTGTTTATATTGCTCCCTGCTAACCACTTCAATGACTTCGCTTGTGACAACTTCAAAGATTTCTATTGAGATGCTGGTGAAAACTCACTGTTATAAATCCAGACTTGAAGTTTTTTTAAAGATATAATAGTGATTAGAATGGGTATAATTGATGCGTTGAAATTATGTTGTAGTTACCAGGTCAAAATTCATTTATTTTTTTGTTTAAAATTAATTTTTTAAATATTTTTGAATTGTCTTGATGTGTTGATATTAAAAATAAATTTTAATAAATAAATAAAATATTACTTTAATGCAATTTTAAATGAAAAGTATTTGGAAAATTCACTGATATTATATTCTTTTAATGGTTTAAAAATCCCATAGACTCTAGTGTAAAGCATTTTTCAAAATGAATTCCATTCTAGTTTTATTTATTGGTCATAAATAATGTGGGCAAATTAAGGTATGAAAGAGAACAAAATGAAAAAAGAGAAAATACTATAAAGCATTGCAATAGCTTTAATTACACCGCATGCCATACAATATAAAAATCTTAATGATAAATCTAATAATATTAGAAAAAAAAAGTCATCATTGAAGTCATACACACTGTTATAAAGTGATAGATCTTTTCCACATGCTAACATATGTAACATGTGTGATGCGGGACTAAATTAAAAATTTATTAAAAAATTTAAAGTGAAAATAGAGAAAAAAAAATAGTTAACAACTCAAGTATTTGGTACATATTAGCAGAAAGGAAAAAAAAATAAAATAGAGAAAAAAAAATAGTTAACAACTAAAGTATTTGGTACATACCTACTTTGTTAAAGTAGCATTGCGTAACCACTTATTAGCAGAAAGGAAAATGAAAAGGAAAAAAAAAATATCCTACACATTCTTTAATAACCCAAATATTTGGTACATACTTGTTTTGTTAAAGCAACATTGTGTAACTACCCATTAGTATTATGCGACACATGCCTGAGTTCTCATTACAAAAATTATGGAAGTTATGGGTACTTGACTTATTAGTATTTAAAAATATATTTTTATTAAGGTTTTATATTATTATTTTGCACTTGAAGTATTAATAATTTTTTAATTAAAATAATTTTTATAATAATATATTTAATAATATAAGATATTTTTAATTTGTGGTAAATGTTCATTTTAAATATAGGCTTATCACATAAATAAAAGGATTGATTGATGAATTTAAGAACTGAAATTGAAAGGATAGGCTTGATTGATGAATTTAAGAATTGAAATTGAAAGGATAAAGAAATGACCAAACTTATAAAAGAAATGCTGATATAGTTCAAACCAGAATACTATTTGATAATTGGGTCATATTTGAAGTTGTAGATTTTGGATTTAGATATATTCTATATGGATGGAAATGTAAGGTATAAACGAATAATTTTTATATGGAGTCTAAGATTTAAAAAAGTTATTTTTAAGTTCAAATTATAGCAACAACAAAGAAGTCCGAATCTGTCCTCCAGCCTGTGCACTGTTCAGTGTTTGACCCATATCTGGAGTTCTAGAAGTCTAAATAATTTTTTTTTTTTGAAAAGCTGAGACAATTTCCTACAACTTTCATGTTTTTAAGTAGTTTCAATTTTGACATTATTAATAATGTTTTGGGCAGACAAAAGAAGATAATGATTATCACCAAGTCAAGAGTTGGTCATCCATTCATAAATTAGTCATTAAATCAATAGTTTTTAATTTTTGCTTATAAAAGAAGGTATTTACCATGCCTTTAGGTATCCTGGTTTCTAAATTAAGATCATGCTCTTGCTTTCTCTCTTTGTATTTTTTGTATTGTTTATATTTTGCTTTTATTAATATTAAACTTATGTCTTTTAATTCCTTTCCTTTACATAGTTAACTTTTATCTTATTTATGTTTTTTTTGTTTTTTTTTTCATTATATTTAGCTAAGTTTATTATGTGAAGGTGAAAATGTTACACTAATAGTGTAAAAATAAGTATATGTAAACTCAATATGAACTTTAATATTTGATACTAACATATTTTATATTTGTTATCTTGTTTACTCTTTAATACTTTGCTTGTTAAATGACTAATCTTGATTTATGTTGTATAACACTTGGTACAACAAATGCTTGGCACTTTCATAGCCCATACTGTATGGTATAACCGACACCTGAGCTATGAAAGGAACTTGATTTGTTGTTAATATAAGTTATAATTATGAATGTCTGACGAGATTTACAAGTATTAACATTGATCGAATAAAATGACTAATGTAATCATGTTAACAATTTATAATCTGATTGAAACCTCCTTTGTGTGTGGTTTCTAATTGAATAATAAGAGTATATGTTATACTTGTTTGACATACCTGGATCCTCTAATCTTGACATTTATTGTGATCATTATTTAATCCTTACGTTAATCTTCCATCTCAAAGTTTTCGTCCTTCCATCTCAAAGTTCTCGTCAATTTTTTTCCTTTATTATTGTTGTTGTTGTTGTATTATTTTTATCCATAATTTATACAATTAACCTCCCTGTGGTTCGACCTCGATATTGTTGGGTTATTTATTATTTCAATACTCCTGCACTTAAGAGAAGATATCAATCTTTTAATCGTGTCATTGGCCTTGTCAGTACGACATTGTCATGCAACCATTTGGTGTTATGAGGTGCACTCCTAGTTCTACGTTGCTTGAATTATTAACGAGGACGCCTACAAGTCTCACTAACAACACAATAAGACATAACAACCAATGACTTTGTTTATAGGCTACCTATATAGTGAGGGGAATTATTCTCCATAATTACTCCTAAGTGATATGCCTGCTCTACGAGGTAATTTCATGTGACTGAGGTGTTTGAATATCTTAGATCACCAAGTAATTATGGACAACTAAACACAAAACAAGATAATCATAACATCCACTCTTTTATGCAACTTATTCTTATCCTTTTTATTGTATATTATTTTCCTCTTGTGAATTACTAATTTAAATATCTGAGTCTCTTATTTTAATATGAGACTTTTTATGTAGGTGTTCAAGGGCCAACCTAGTTTAACTTAATTTAAATTCTTACAAAGCTCAATGCATTAGTTGTGGAAAGGCTCGATTTAATTTGATTTGATTTTATTTTATTTTATTAGTGGTGTCGTTTATAAACATTAGTTGTGGAAAGGCTCGATTTAATTTCATTTTATTTTATTAGTGATGTCATTTATGAGAACTTAAACAAAAACTAGTTTATTCTTGTTTTACACATCAAAAGTTCTTTCCATGTATAAAAACTTAGAACACCAAGCCATGTGAGAGTAATTATAATCTATACCATATGTATAAAACTCCTTCATGTCTCTAATAAATCTTCTTTGAAATGAGTTTGCTTACTAAAGTTGTTTTAACCACTTAATAACAATTTTGAATGTTACCACTACCTTAATGGATAACATAACAACTAGCTCAACTACATTCATTATTAAATGCACATAAACAACTCTAGTTTCTTAAAGAAACATTATAGAACATGTAAGAAAGTAGGAATGAAAATACTCATACTCTAACCCTCTAAAAAAGCCATTCTCATTATGAAAAATATTCTTAAACTGAATATTTTAAATCTCACTCATATAGTCCTTATAAAAAGGACTATATAAAAAAGACCACGATGTTAGATAAGATTCATATTAAATGAGCTTCTAAGAATGAACATCATCACCATTGATTAGAACACATATAAAAGGAATGTATATAAAATGTATAAATTATCTTGGAACTTGTATAAAAAAAATTCATGATATGGGTAAAATCCTTTTGATAACACTTTATAGATTTGCTCAAGCATAATATCATAACATAGGTATTAGCTTCATTCTTGACTTGGGTATCTCTACACCAAACTCATCTATTGCTTCAACACAGGTATGTTAATTAAAAAAATATAAAAAATATATTTATCATCATACAATAAGAAGATGAAAGTATTAAAATATATCTTCAAATGTGCAATGAGAAAATGCTTAGTTTATAAAATCTATCCCAACTTATTACCACTAAAACCTTATTAGTAATGTTTATAGCTATTTTATATGGAAATGCATATGTATTTTTTTTGACCAACCTCTTCTTAAAAGTAAAATAGGTAATGAAAAACTATATTCAAGTAGAAAAAGCAAACGTGACAAAACAAGGACACTCTTGGTTATAACAATAAACCCTTAAACTCCGCAAACCCTAAAATAAATTAAAAGATAAATAAATAATAACTCAACTAATTAAAACAAGATTAAAGTTGAATTTTATAATTTGTCGACAGAATCAAAGCCCAACTTCAAACAAATCTCTCCCTTATTTAGATGAATTATAAGGTCCACCGTATATTATTGAAAATATATGGATATCTACTTTTCAATGCAACTAGAATCACATCAAAATTTATTTTGTAGCTCTATTTATGGCCAAAATAATATCAAAAGATCAAAACTGGCATATTTGAATCTTTTTATTCCAATCTTTCTGTAATATTTGGATGCTCTCATACAAGCTTTTCTTGGACATGAATCAAATTAATTAAGGCTTATTCTTTATTCTTTGATACCCTCTCAAAGTCTACCTTAACCCATGTATTTTGAAGAAGTTCGTTAATTATCTCCTTGAATCTTTTTGCTCTAAGTTTTATAACTGAACCCAATGAAACCTTTAATGAGTCTCTTGGCTTATTCTTTGATACCCTCTCAAAGTCTACCCTAACCCATGTATTTTGAAAAAGTTCGTTAATTATCTCCTTGAATCTCTTTGCTCTAAGTTTTATAACTGAACCTAATGAAAACCTCTAATGAGTCTCTTGGTATTAAAGTTATGATCGCATCAACTTCCCAACCAACTTTTTTCTTTTTCTATTTTAATCTATTATTCTTTAATAACTTTCCAATTTAATCCTAAATTTTCTTGACTAAATAACTTGCAAAAAAGAAGGAAAAATAGAGAAAAAAAATAATGTTTTATAAGTGATCTAACTACACAAATACCTTGTACACACTCGCTTTATCAATACGACATCATATAACCACCCATTAGTGCAACATAAAACACACCTAATTTTCTTTTACAAAAGTTATGGAAGTTATAAGAGTATTTCTTATAATACATCACCACCATAAAACTCTTGATGTTACACAATACACACCTAGTTCTTTATTACATGAATTATCAGTATAGATACCTACTAGTCTCATAAATTTCACAACAAGATGCAATAACTAATAACTTATTTTACAAATTTACTATGCAGTAAAGGTAATTATTTTCTATGATTACTCTGACATGTTATGCTTAAAACTTTTTACTTTATAAGATAATTTTATATGATTAGTGTGTATTATGTCAGGTCACTACAAACAACTTTACACAACATATGACATTCATAATATTCACTCTCTTATACACTTTATTTTTGTTCTTGTCCTTTTTGTTGTACATTAATTTCTTTCTACAATTTGCTAACTTAAATATCAGAGGGTCACCTTTCTCAATATGATACCTTTTTCGTTAGAGTTCAAAGATCACTCCAATCCAACTTAATGAAAACTTATATAAAGCCGATCACACTGGTTATGGAAACACCCAATTTAATTTGAGGTTTTTCCCCAACTTTATCAAATCTTAAGGTTCACGATCTCTAAAATAGGTTTTCTGATTTGAAATTAAAATCTAGTTTTAACAACCATGCTTAATAACTAGCAACAATATCAAGCCATAAAAATCCAGATTTCTACTTATTTTCCTTCATCACAATTAGGTAAGATACTTGGCTCATGTTATGTCAGTGGTCGGGTTGAGATTTTTGTCATATAAAAGGGATGTGCATATGTTGCTAGTGTGTTTAAAAAACAGTAAAAAAAATCACAACTCAAATAATAAACCCAAATGAGTCAAATAAGTTAGTTTTATTTAATTATATGATAAAAAATTGCAAAGCTAGATTTCTTAAAAACCAAATACTAAAGGACATAATTGAATTTTTATAAAAAGAAAAGAAAAGAAAAAATAAATAGGTTTTGACATGGGTCATGAGGCTAGGATAACTCTAAAAAAAAAAACAAATTATGATGCCCAATTCTCAAACTAATAAAATATCAAATGATAAAACCAAATAAAATATTCAATCTAAAATAAATGACCCAGAAAAAGACTCTGGTCAACCTGGGCTAACCCACCAAACTTACAATCTAAGTCATAAGACTATGATAACCCTATTGAATGGAAAGCAATGAAAATCATGAAGTCTAATTTTCAAAAAACTCAATGTTAAAGGATGAAATTGAAAAGGAAAATAAGTATAAAAAAAGATCTAAAAAATGTTGATGTCAATCCGGATTAATCTTTCAAACTTGTAACCCAAGTCATGAGGTTATGATCACTTTATAAAAAAAATCATGAAACTCAATTCCTAACTAGTCCAATGATGAATGATGAAATTAAAAAAAAAAAAACTTTATTTTAAAAAAGGACCCAATACAAAAAAAAAATCAATAGAATGAGGACCAAATTTGAAATAAAAATTTAATGACATAACACCTTTTAATTTTAGCTAGATTAATGTGAATCCTAAAGAGATGAGAGAGAAAAAATAGGGGATGATAAAAAGTGTCACTAAACATCACCACTACTCTTCCACAAACACGTGATGCCTTACTTAGAATCCATCGACATGTCATTCTTAATGCCACCAAGGAAGCCGGTGTTTGACCGCTGAAGAAAAATGCGCGTGCCATTAGCACCACTACTCTTCCACAAACACGTGATGCCTTGCTTAGAATCCATCACCATGTCATTCTTAATGCCACCAAGAAAGTCGGTGTTTGACCGCTGAAGAAAAATGCGTGTGCCACTAGCATTGTGTCCAAAACTCTTAGCAAAACTTTCAATCACAAGTTTTTAATACCCATAACCCACAAAAAAATACCACGGGATGATCATAATTTCTCAAAACCATCACATTTCAAATGACTCAATTTCAAAAAAGCTTAAACAATTGCTATATCATTTTCTCTGGGTTGGTTCGTTCTCTAACAACACCAACAAATCAAAGCATCCAATAAACAAAGAAACCTCTAAACTGAAAAGCCTTTGCATTAAATTGAACTCACTTGACTAAAAGAATACAATAAAGGTACAAAAATTTAGTAGACAGTACCTGTTTATAAGCATCAGAGAGGCGAAAAGTCCAGGCGTGGTCAATGAGAAAAACATTGGAATCTTTGGGCATGGAGGCCGCAGAGGTAAAGAGGAGGCGCCTCTGACGGCCATCCTGGCATGGGTCGACTTGGAAGTAGGCGCCGCCATCGAAAGTCTCGGAAGTAAGTTTGTCGAACAGTTTGCGGTGCAGTGTACGAGGTAGTCCTGAAGCTGCTAAAAGAATGCCGTGGACCTTCACGAAGTCCTCGTAAGCTTGTATTTTGGTCATTGTAGAAGTTTTTCTGTCTGTAGTTCTCTAGTAGTGGACTGGAGAGTGAGTGAGGGCGGTGCCTACGCTACTTGTCTAGGAGGAGGGCTTTGCCTTTGGGTGGTGGCGTTTTGACTTTTGACTGTAGGGCTTCTGAGGGTTTGGCTCCTGAACTAAATTTATGTTATATAACACTTGGTACGT
>NW_011499905.1:983943-990920 GCF_000495115.2 Populus euphratica | reverse complement strand
AAAAAAAAAGGACATAACCTCTTCCCATTCTCGTCCAAATCAATCATTAATGTTAGCAAAAAAAAGGAGGGGGGTGAATATTTTTTAAGCTTATTTCAGTACTCAAAGCTCTAAATCAATCATTAATGTTAGCAAAAAAAAGGAAAGGGGTGAATATTTTTTAAGCTTATTTCAATACTCAAAGCTCTAATTCTTTTAAATCAATAAAATTAAATTTTATTTTGTTAAACAAAACATTAACTTAGCAATGAAACATTTTGCCAGCTTTGTGAGATTCTCGTACAAGGATATAAAAAATAAATCACCAAGACCAATCCTAAATCAATACAATGTTAAATAATCAAAATGAAAAAAAAATAAAAATAAGAGGCCAAAAATTAAAGAAACCATTGTGCGAAATAAATCACCAAGACCAATCCTAAATCAACACAATGTTAAATGATCAAAATGAAAAAAAAAAATAAGAGGTCAAAAATTAAAGAAACCATTGTGCGACTATAATGATTTATCCCACAAGCTATAATGAATCATTGTTTTTTTTTTTTTATCACATCCTAAAAATTAAAAGAAGTAGAGGAAAACCATATCATTTTTTTATATATAAAAAAATTATTTTTTTTTTATTCTATTGAGTTTGTTTTGCCCTTTTTTCTGAAAAAAACTTTTATCTTTTAATATTTCATTGATTTTAAATTAATCTTCATAATTTATTTAATTTTTTTTATTCTATTGAGTTTGTTTTGCCTTTTTTTCTGATAAAAAACTTTTATCCTTTAATATTTCATTCATTTTAAATTAATCTTCATAATTTTTTTTAATTTTTTTTATTATTTTCTTTATAAGATTATTATAGTCTTAAATAAATAACTCAGTATTTGACTGATATTCCATTTTGCTGGTGTTTATTTGTATTATTATATCATTAAGTAAAAAAAATGTTAAATATAATAAAGCCCATGATTTAAATTATAAATTTGATAGGTTAAATCATATAGTCTTAAATAAATAACTCAGTATTTGACCGATATTCCATTTTACCGGTGTTTATTTGTATTATCATATCATTAAGTAAAAAAAAATTATTAAATATAATAAAACCCATGATTTAAATTACAAGTTTGATAAGTTAAATCATTAAACTCAAGTAAATCCAATATATAATTGTTTTAATATTAAAATAAAAATATCATCTTAAAATCTTTTTAAAATCAACTTATACTTTTCATTAGTCATTTAGATTATTTTTGAATTCATTAAATTAACTAAATCACATTAAAATAATTTTAACATAGGTGTTAATTTTAATCCCGAACTAAAAAAGAAATTAAGTAAAAAAATATTTAAACTTTAACTCGCTTAGTATAGTACTAAAATGATACCTAATCTCATCCTAAACATTTCTTTTCACCTTCAAAATTTTTTTAATCCAACCCAGAGCGGGGTGCATGCACGTACACTAGTATAGTACTAAAATGATACCTAATCTCATCATCTTGGTTTCAAAGAAAGATACAGTAGCAGCAATTCTCTCTTTAATTTACCTTATTTTGATTGATATCGGACAATCGGTCAAGAATTGTCCGCGAATAGATAAAACTGTCAGGTGCTTAAAGCCATGGAGACAAGCTGCTCAGCTCTTGGTGGATAAATTCGTTTGTATTATAACCTTAAGATTGTTCTATAAACATCAAGATACGCAAACTAATGAAAAAGTTTCTGGGAGGATGCAAAAAAGTGATGGAAACTTGTACGCACTGTCAAAGGAAGCTAACTGATGCAATAACAAAGGAAAATAATCACAACGCATCCAGAGATTGGTGAAAATAGTCAGCTAGATATTCATTTTGCAGTCAAGAGAGGAAGACACAGTGATCAACTTCGGCTATTCGTTGCACAAAATTACCCCTAAATCATTGCTCATCACAAGCAGAATTCTTGAATGAAAGAACAATATATCTGTCCGCCACCCGGAAACAGGCATCAGATGATCCTACGTTAAATACATGGTCTTTTCACATGTGAGACAAAAGCATGTCTTATGGCAGCCTTTTCCTTCTGTGTAATGTACAATGTACCAGAAACAGTGCAGCTGTTTTGAAAGAGATCTAAACACCTGTACATGCCATTGCAATGTGAATTTTGTCTCTCCCACATGACAGCACAATTGCAACATGAACTTTACCTTAACACAGATGAGCACTAACAAAGCCTTGTGTTTTTGAAGATCATGGTGAGCTGCCAACTAATTGGGTGCAGGAGGAGCATGCTCAATAGGTTGGTCTGGTATGCCAACCTCACCAGCAGCAACACCAGCATTCCTGCGTTGCCTTTCACGAAAATAGAGAACCGTAAGAAGACAGACAAATAGAGTAAGTATTGTTGCATTTCCTTCTTCCAGTATAACATTCTCCACCCATGCTTCGATTTTTGGATAGAATTCCGGCAATGAATCAATCACGTGTACCTAAAACAGAGACAAAGAACCACTGGATCTATTAGTAGAAGTATTATAAAACAATTCTGAAACTCAACCCTAAATACCGAACTAATTATGTTTGACTACAGGTATCATCTTTCCCCCATGCCCTCCTACAGAAAGCATTATCTGCAAGTTTCACATTCATTGGATATGAGCTGTGAAACATTCAATGTCTTCCCTAAATTTTTTGCCTGATCTTCATATTAGCCCTCCAAAAATTATATTTTAGCTTCAGAATCCCATGGTGACCTAACTCCACAGAGAGAGAGAGAGAGAGAGAGAGGAGAGAGAGAGAGAGAGAGAAGGGCATAGATTCACAGAATCAACTGCACTATAAAGGAAGTCACATGAATGCCATTATACATCAAAAGGAACATGCACCCTAAAACAGATTAAGAAATTGAGGGTCCAAAAAAGTTCCAATTTTAGCATATTTAAAAATTAAAGGTCCACAAAATGCCAATTGTAGCACATTTATTGGTGGAAAAACGAGGAGGAATAATACTTTGTATCATTTCCTATATTACTTGCAAGAAAGAAACTAAAAAAGAGAGAAACAATCTTGCACCAAAGTTTAGATAGAACGGAAATTAAAAGATTTCAGTTTCTTATTCTCCTCATTATATTTTTTTTGGTAAACTCAATAAAGATTGATTCTGTTGTCCAGGACAAAAAAAAAAAAAAAATTTCTCCCTCATCCAATTGCTCAGCAAACCAAGAGCAAAATTTTTTCCCATTATAAACCGACTGCATTGGTGGGGTGAACTTTGCATGAGATAAAAGGCAATTTCTAGCAAGAAGGATCACCAACAGCAGGCAAAAGATTTCACCAGATGTTGTAGGAATTTGACAACCAAGAGGAAGAAAACAAAAGAACATCTTGTGATAATATGATAATTGCATCAACATTCTAATTTTCTGCTACAGAAAACCACCAGAGACCCAAGGGACAGTAAGCTTCTGATCAGCAACAAAAAAACATGCTATTTGAAGCAGTAAACTACATGATTTGAATAATTGAAATAAAGTGCATATCAAGTCCTAAATATTCATTCACTTTGCAGATGAAGTTTTAGCAAGTTAGGACGGAGACTTTCCAGTGGCTATAAACTCGAAACATCGAAACAAGCATTGGGTGACACAATTAACAGGGAAATAGTGGAACATGACCGGCTCATGTATACAAAGGAATTCTGATCAGTTGATTTTTTTATCCAATTTATAGAGTTGAATTCTTATAAATTGATAGAAGCTAATGTCTACGTTGCACCATCATCTAATTTTCACATCTATGCTTATAGAAGACAGCATGAAAAGCAGATAAATACACTGACCATGAAGCTGTCTGCATAGTTCTTTCTTATCCACAAGCTTATGAGGGCCAGTGTGACAGGTAACTTCGCTGCAGAATCGATCTGTAGAGCTTGGTCATAGTATCGCTTGGCAAGATGAAGGTCAAATGGAAGTCCTTTACCATGCTCATGCATGTAACCAAGATTGAACAGTGCTTGTGCATTAGATTGAGATTTGGCATGCATGTAAGCCTCTGCCGCTCGTTCATAATCCCTCACAGTGCCCTAAAAAAGGAGAAAAGAATTTGGGAATTTTATAGCATGAAAAAAATACTTCAGAAACTGAGCAAAAAAGCACCAAAAGGCATCAAAATTATGAAAGACATCACTTACCCGACCATAGTAATATGCATCACCAATCAGCAAAGCAGCATGTTCATTACCCTGCTCTGAAGCTTCCCACCACAAAGAATGAGCCCGCTGGTGTCTTTCTGAATCTGTACAAAATCCAGATTCTCCCACGCACATGCTATGCTCTGCATATTTGTCAAGAATCCATGCAGCATTACTTTGTGCAATCTCATAGCCCAGCTCAGCCATCCTTGAATACAACAAGGATGCTTTGCCTACATTGCCTTTTAGGTATGATTCCAATGCCCATCTAGACAAGGAGTTCCATGGGCCTCGTTCTGCTACTAGTTTGTATAATCCAGTAGCCTGAACAAAGTAAAGCTCTCTAGTAAACAAATGGGATACAGATATTGATACATTTTAAAACTGTTTGCAAACATACACCAATCACTAGAAGTTTAGGGTCAAAAAGCACGCGCGTGCGCGTGCGCGCGCACACACACATATATATGTTTCTCAAAGATCCAAAAATATCTACTCTCAAAATCTCACTTTAATTGTACGGTGGTGGTGGGATAGCATTCATATTCTAGGCATGATTGTCATTATTAGTCTCTAATTAAAAGATGCAAGAAACATAAAATAATTTAAAGAACAGAAAAAAATGAGCTACTGTTACATTTGTATTTGGGATCTTGCCAAGTTACATTAGTTAGAAGATTTAGAGTTCAAACCAAACTCATTCACTTGATAGAAATCCAAATTACTAGGTTCCAGTAGATCCCAAACCAAATACCTTGGCAATAGAGATTACACATTTGATTAAAACTTATTAAACACTCAATATCTTCAGAACAGGGGTCTGATACAGATTTATGGATCATCTGTCAGGATTATGATCAATAACTTGATCTGTTAACAAATTACCACATGGGACTCTCAATAGTTTGGAAAAGAGATATTCTTTTTAACTTATTTAGTATTATGTCACTAGATTTTCCTAATATAAGTGCTCTGATAAACCTGGAAATTATCAACAAAGACAATGTCCAGGAGAAGCAAGGATTCTGAGAGCAGCGAGAAAATAAGCGAGCAATCACTAAGGCAATCTGATTGATCCTTCACTAATCTGAAAAAAGCGGGAAATAGCTGAATAATAAGACATGGAGTTATGGGAGCAAGAGGAAAAGGAGATAGCACATAAAAAGTTTGAGATGCATATTGTCATAAAGAGCCTGGGTAAGAACATTGAAAGGTAAAGAAACCAAATTTACCATAGGAAGATTCTTTTTAAGCCCCACACCCATATGAAACATCTTTGCCAGCTGGTAAAATGCCTTTGGTTGACCTGCATTGGCAGCTACTATAAAATATTGGCATGCAAGCTTTACATCTCTCTTTACCCCAATCCCTTTAAGATGTATTACTCCAAGGTTATAGTGCCCACCAGCATCTTCATTATCAGCAGCCATCTCAAAGTATTCTTTTGCCTGTAAAAAAAAAAAAAAGGAATAGCTTTGACGCGTATTTCAAAACTATGCAATAAAAGAACATGACAACATGCAGGCAAATACAAAGAAGATAAATTTTGAGAGATTTGAGATGTGCATACATTGCATTGATACAGAATGTTCAAAGGCCATCACTTAATCATGGTCAGATCCTGTATTTTTTCCTAAAGTCATGACCCTCAAAACTCAAACTTGCACCCTTGTGGTTGCAAAGTTGAGACTTTTACCATTGCATGTAACAATAGATATTATAGTTACGTTATCATGCAACTAGCCTGAAACTCTTGATGTAATTGGATAACCAGTACAGAGCATCCAATCACCTAAATCTTAAAACTAGTATTTAGATAGCAAAGGAAGCCAAGCTACACAGATAACAGACTGAGGATTTAAAACAAATTTATGAAATATAATCAGGGATAAATTCACAGCTTGATTAGAAACTACAAACCAGGCTTCCCCAGCAATCTCAATCTGATGAGGCAATGATCATATCGAAACAAATTTATTGAATATAATCAGGGATAAATTCACAGCTTGATTAGAAACTACAAACTAGGCCCCCCTGGCAATCTCAATCCGATGAGGCAATTATCATATCAAAGAGAAAACAGCACATGCCACGTAAGCAGACCAAAACAGGTAAGCAAGCAATCCAGTCTTTAATTGACAAAACAATAACAAGAAACACCAAATTCAGCCAATATGATGACAATGAAGACAAAATTAACTTACCTTAGTGTAGTTCTTCTTTTCCACTCCATAGCCCTTGACATACAAATACCCCATGCCATTATAAGCCGAATAAAGCTGCTGCTTTGCAGCAAGTGTAAGCCATTCAAGCGCTTTAGTATAGTTCCTCTCAACTCCAGCTCCCCGCGCATATATTTCACCAAGAAGTTCCATTGATCTAGGTTCCCCTTTCTCCACAGCCCTTGAAAACCATGCCAATGCTTTAGCATGATCACGCCTCAATCCTCTTAATCCAAAGTAGTAAAAATACCCAATTTTATACATAGCACCTGCATTCCCTTTTTGAGCTTGATATTCCAAAATCTGGAACACGTCATCATCCTCCCCTCGTGATTTCCTCAAGGCCTCCTTATTCTCCTCAGCCCCATTATGTATCCTAACTGGTTCAATCACAGGAGAATACTTTGAAATCAAAAAACTATTTACTGCTACTTCTGCTAATTCCGCATATAATTTAACTGCCTTTTCATACATCTGGAAACCAAAAAAATAACATCAAAAAATTATCAAAACAACAATTAAACAGTACATCAAATAAAAAAATATTAAAACAACTCACGTGCTGCCGGTAATAAGTATAGGCAATAGCCC